>NC_084612.1:79734512-79829512 GCF_033978795.1 Nerophis ophidion | reverse complement strand
TTAATGTGTATCAAGTAAGCCACAGTCGTGATAGTTTCCTTCTCTAAGAAACTTCCGTAGTTGTTCGTCTTTCGGATTCGGGTGTTGTTGGTCTGGACCCAAGGATGCAGAGATGGCAGGCAAAGTGCAGTTATAATTTACAAACCCTGTTTCCATATGAGTGGGAAAATTGTGTTTGATGTAAATATAAACAGACTACAATGATTTGCAAATCCTTTTCAAGCCATATTCGGTTGAATATGCTACAAAGACAACATATTTGATGTTCAAACTGATAAAATTGTTTTTATTTTTTTTGGCAAATAATCATTAATTTTATAATTTGATGCCAGCAACACGTGACAAAGAAGTTGGGAAAGGTGGCAATAAATACTGATAAAGTTGAGGAATGCTCATCAAACACTTATATGGAACAATCCGCAGGTGTGCAGGCTAATTGGGAACAGGTGGATGCCATGATTGGGTATAAAAACAGCTTCCCCAAAAAATACAAACAAAGATGGGGCGAGGGTCACCACTTTGTAAGCAAATTTTCAAGCCGTTTTAGAACAACATTTCTCAACGAGCTATAGCAAGGAATGTAGGGATTTTACCATCTACGGTCCGTAAAACCATCAAAAAGTTCAGAGAATCTGGAGAAATCACTGCACGTAAGCGATGATATTACGGACTTTTGATCCCTCAGGCGGTACTGCATCAAAAACCGACATCAGTGTGTAAAGGATATCACCACATGGGCTCAGGAACTGTCATGATCCACGTCTTGGATCATGGCATATTCTGTTTTTGGTTCCGTTTATCACATTCTGTCTAATATTTGTCTCCCTCAGTTCTTTGTGGCACTTCCTGGTTTTGTTTCCGTTGTCATAGTTACCCATTTAGTGTCACCTGTCTCTGCTTTGATCCCGCGCACCTGCCCTTGATTATTTATCTCCCTATATATGCCCGCCTCTTTTTTACATTCAGTCTTGGACTCTTGCTCGCCACACGCAACAGCTGATGCCGTTCTTCCAACATCCGACATCGGTGTGTAAAGGATATCACCACATGGGATCAGGAACACTTCATAAAACCACTGTCAGTAAGTACAGTTGGTCGCTACATCTGTAAGTGCAAGTTAAAACTCCACTATAAAACTCTACTATGCGAAGCCGAACCCATTTATCAACAACACCCGGAAACGCCGCCGGCTTGGCTGGGCTCGAGCCCATCTAAGATGGACTGATGCAAAGTGAAAGGTGTTCTGAGGTCTGACGAGTCCACATTTTAAATTATATTTGTAAACAGAGGACGTGGTGTCCTCCGGAACAAAGAGAAAATAACCATTCGGATTGCTATAGGCGCAAAGTTGAAAAGCCAGCATCTGTGATGGTATGGGGGTGTATTAGTGCCCAAGGCATGGGTAACTTACACATCTGTGAAGGCACCAATTAATGCTGAAAGGTCCATACAGGTTTGAAGCAACATATGTTGTCATCCAAGCAACGCTATCATGGACGCCCCTGCTTATGGCCCCAAATCCTTTGATTTGTCAATCTGTGGCCCTTAGCGGAAAAAGTGTGGTCTATAATATGGCATACCGGACGTATTCTGCCTAGCAACAACGGAACGAACTGCAGTCTATTGCTATTTTAGATGCAGGTTGTAATTTATTTTTTTATCCTGAAGATTGTTTATTAAAACGAGCGCCGTCAGCGTACTGAAATGTACATTTTTTTTTTAAATAATTTGTGTGTTTGCTGCAGACGGTGGGACGATGAAGACGGTGGTGGCGCTGCTGCTGCTTTGGGTGTGTGACGCCGCAAATGCCGACTGCCAGGATGACTGCCTGTCCTGCGGGTCACATCCTGCCCAAACAGCTCACCTTCAACACCATGGTGAGGCAGCACACACACACACACACACACACGCACACACACACACACACACACACACACACCTCTGAATGTCCACTGCAGTGGACGCTTGTTCGCGTTAAAATGAGGTGAAGGGGCCATTTAAATAGTGGAAAAAAAAATAAAAAATAGAATAAAAAAGTAAAGAGGAGGGCTTTTCTTAATGAAAATTAATTTGTATTTGCCGATAAGAGGGAACCCTCCCTTCCCCCGTCTTCTCTGTGACTCAACAAATTAGCCTCTTGGCATTTGAGTTTTAATTTGTCGTGACTAGTTGATTCGGGAGCCAAACGCACGAAAAGACGTATGACGGCATGAAGAGGGGGATGAAAAAAAATAAATAAATAAAAAAAGCGACATAATCATCTACTGTGTTTTATCTGAGTCAAATACTTCAATGAATATATTTAAGTTACTACAATAGCTGGATATTTTTATTAGGCACATTTGGGCCGAAATACAACGACAAGTATGCGATCGTCCATTTTTTTTTTATTCTTTTGAAACACCCAAAACCAGGGAAGTTGTGTAAATGGTAAATAAAAACAGAATAAAACTATTTTCTAATCCTTTTCTCCAAAGACAAGATATTTAACGTTCAAACTTGAGAAACGTTATTATTTTTTAAACAAATACCAGCTCATTTGGAATTGGATGCCTGCGACATGTTTCGAAAAAGCTGGCACGAGTGGCAAAAAAGACTGAGAAAGTTGAGGAATGCTCGTCAAACACTTATTTGGAACATCCCCCACAGGTGTGCAGGCTAATTGGGAAACAGGTGGGTGCTATGATTGGGTATGAAAGCAGCTTCCAGGAAATGTAAAGTCATTCACAAACAAGTACGGGGCGAGGGTCACCACTTTGTGAACAAATGCATGAGTTGATTCTTTAAGAACAACATTTCTCAAGCAGCTATTGCGAGGAATTTAGGGATTTCACCATCTACGGTCCGTAATATCATCAAAAGGTTCAGAGAATCTGGAGAAATCACTGCATGTAAGCCATGATATTACGGACCTTCCATCCCTCAGGCGGTACTGCATCAAAAAAACGACATCAGCGTGTAAAGGATATCACCACATGGGCTCAGGAACACTTCAGAAAGCCACTGTCAGTCACTACAGTTGGTCGCTGCATCTGTAAGTGCAAGTTAAAACTCTACTATGCAAAGCCAAAGCCATTTATCAACAACACCCGGGAAACGTCGCCGGCTTCGCTGAGCCCAAGCTCATCTATGATCAATCAATCAATCAATCAATGTTTATTTATATAGTCCAGAATCACAAATGTCTCAAAGGACTGCACAAACCATTACGACTACAACATCCTCGGAAGAACCCACAAAAGGGCAAGGAAAACTCACACCCAGTGGGCAGGGAGAATTCACATCCAGTGGGACGCCAGTGACAATGCTGACTATTAGAAACCTTGGAGAGGACCTCAGATGTGGGCAACCCCCCCTCCCCCGAAAGCAATGGATGTCGAGCGGGTCTAACATGATACGGGACGGCATAGCTCGGTTGGTAGAGTGGCCGTGCCAGCAACTTGAGGGTTGCAGGTTCGATTCCCGCTTCCGCCATCCTAGTCACTGCCGTTGTGTCCTTGGGCAAGACACTTTACCCACCTGCTCCCAGTGCCACCCACACTGCTTTAAATGTAACTTAGATATTGGGTTTCACTATGTAAAGCGCTTTGAGTCACTAGAGAAAAGCGCTATATAAATATAATTCACTTCACTACTGTGAAAGTTCAATCCATAGTGGCTCCAACACAGCCGCGAGAGTTCAGTTCAAAGCGGATCCAAGACAGCAGCGAGAGTCCCGTCCACAGGATGGACTGATTCAAAGTTTAAAAGTGATCTGTGGTCTGACGAGTCCACGTTTCAAATTGTTTTTGGAAACTGTGGACATTGTGTCCTTCGGGACAAAGAAGAAAAGAACCATCCGGACTGTTCTAGGCGCAAAGTTGAAAAGCAGCATCCGTGATGGTATGGGGGTGGGTAACTTACACATCTGTGAAGGCACCATTAATGCTGAATGGTCCATACAGGTTTTGGAGCAACATATGTTGCCATCCACGCAACGTTATCATGGACGCCCCTGCTTATTTCAGCAAGACAATGCCAAGCCACATTCAGCACGTGTTACAACAGCGTGACTTTGTAAAAAAAAGGGTGCGGGTTCTTTCCTGGCCCGCCTGCAGTCCAGACCCGTCCCCCATTGAAAATGTGTGCCGCATTATGAAGCGTAAAATACGACAGCGGAGACCCCGGACTGTTGAAGGACTGAAGCTCTACATAAAACAAGAATGGGAAAGAATTCCACTTTCAAAGCTCCAACAATTAGTATCCTCAGTTCCCAAACGTTTATTGAGTGTTGTTAAAAGAAAAGGTGATGTAACACAGTGGTGAACATGCCCTTTCCCAACTACTTTGGCATGTGTTGCAGCCATGAAATTCTAAGTTAATTATTATTTGCAAAAAAAATAATGTTTATCAGTTTGAACATCAAATATGTTGTCTTTGTAGTGCATTCAACTGAATATGGGTTGAAAAGGATTTGCAAATCATTGTATTCAGTTTATATTTACATCAAACACAAATTCCCAACTCATATGGAAACGGGGTTTGTACATTGATGTCTTTTCTTTTTAGGAGTGTCTCTTTGAGTGTGAAGCCGGCGCCTCCCCAGGGTCATCCTGGGACGTGTGCCAAGGTTCCTTGTCGCCTCAATCGTTGCCCAAAAGATCCGAGGAGGAGGTGGAGGCCTTCTTTCCTGCACAGGACGAGGATGAAGAGAACGAAGAGGAGGGCGACGCTCTGCCGTTTGCCCTGCGGAGGTTCCGTCACGTGACCCGGGCGCTCGGCCTGGACGAGAGCGCCGTGAGCGGTGTCACCGACGACGCTCTCTCCCCGGAGGACGAGTACGACGCCAGCGCCCCGAGCGTCTCCAAGAGGTTCGGCGGCTTCGTGAAGGGCAGGCACGGCTACAAGAAGCTGATGGCGCCGGCCCGGTCGTACCAGAAGAGGTACGGCGGCTTCATCGGCATCCGCAAGTCGGCGCGCAAGTGGAACAACCAAAAACGCGTCAGCGAGTTCCTCAAACAGTACCTGGGCATGAGCGCCCGCTCCACAGAGTTCAACAGCGTGTCGGACGAGCTCAGCCAACACAACCAAGTCTAGCACAGCCACGGTTTCACTTTCCTCTTCCTTAGCTTAGGCTGCGTTTACGCCGCAGCGCTCTTCTTCTCATTTAGTGCCTGTACTTGATTTATGTAGTACTTACAAGTACTTCTTAATGCATATTATACGTACTGTAGGTTGCTTTGTAAACTCTATTTACCGCCCACAGCTTTGGCCTATTTTTACACAAAAATCCAAGCAGACCCAAATGCATCGCCACCAACCACGCGGCATCAATCAATCAATCAATGTTTATTTATATAGCGCTAAATCACAAATGTCTCAAAGAACTGTACAAACCATTACAACTACGACATCCTCGGAAGAACCCACAAAATCCACATCCTTCTCCTCTCTTATTGGTCACCAGAACATAAACAGGAAATAGGTTTTGTGTACAAACTAGACTGATGATGCGTTCGGAATTTACCACTTTCCAGTACAAGACTAATCTAACACTGAATTTACAAAAATCCAAGCAGACTCAAATGCATCGCCACAGCCACGTGGCATCATTCTCCTCTCTTATTGGTCGCCCGAACGTAAACAGGAAGTAGGTATGTGTACCAACTAGACTCATGGTGCGTTCAATTTATACTAGGAAGTCGGAATTCATGACCTTTCCAGTACGAGACTAAATGTAACTTTGGATTTTTTTTAAATACTAGCAGACCCAAATGCATCGCCAGCAACTACGTGGCATCATTCTCTTTAATTGGTCGCCCGAACGTAAACAGGAAGTAGGTATGTGTACCAACTAGACCGACGGTGCGTTCCATGTGCACTGGGACGTAGGAATTCACCACTAAATCTAACTTTGAATGTACAAAAATCCAAGCAGACCCAAATGCATCATCTCTGCGGCATAGTTCTCTTTCTCTAGGTTTTGTATACAAACTAGGCTGACGGTGCAATCCATTTGTACTGGGATGTCGGACTTTACGACTTCTCAGTAAAAGACTAAATCCACCCATCCATCCATTTCCTACCGCTTGTCCCAAGCCAACTTTGAATTTACAAAAATCCAAGCAGATCTAAATTCATCGGCACCAACCACGTGGCATCATTCTCTTCTCTTACTGGTCGCCAGAATGTAAACAGGAAGTAGGTTTTGTGAACAAACTTAACTGATGGTGCGTTCTATTTGTTCTTGAAAGTCAGTATTTTCCATCTTCCCAATTCAAGACTAAATCTAACTTTGGAGTTAAAAAAAATCCAAGTAGACACAAATGCATCACCACCAACCACATGGCATCATTCTCTTCTCTTATTGGTCGCCAGAACATAAACAGGAAGTATGTTTTGTTTACAAACTAGACTGACGGTGCGTTCCATTTGGACTGGGAAGTCGGAATTTACGACTTCCCAGTACGAGACCAAATTTAACTTTGAATTTACAAAAATCAAAGCACACCCAAATGCATCACCACAGCCACGTGGCATCATTCTCCTCTCTTATTGGTCGCCGGAACGTAAACAGGAAGTAGATATTGTGTACCAACTACGCTGATGGTGCGTTCCATTTGTACTAGGAAGTCGGAATTCATGACTTCCCAATACGAGACCAAATCTAACTTTGAATTTACAAAAATCCAAGTAGACCCAAATGCATCACCACAGCCACCTGGCATCATTCTCCTCTCTTATTGGTCACCAGAACGTAAACAGGAAGTAGATATTGTGTACCAACTACACTGATGGTGCGTTCCATTTGTACTAGGAAGTCGGAATTCATGACTTTTCCAGCACGAGACTAAATCTAACTTTGGATTTTTTTTAAATACAAGCAGACCCAAATGCATCGCCAGCAACCACGTGGCATCATTCTCTTCTCTAATTGGTTGCCAGAACGTAAACAGGAAGTAAGTTTTGTGTACAAACTAGACTGACGGTGCGTTCCATTTGTACTGGGAAGTCGGAATTATGACTTCTCAGTATAAGACTAAATCCATCCATCGATCCCAAGATACATCTAATGTAAATGGAACACACCACCACTGTGGGTGATACTGCAAAGTAGGGGCCAGTAAATTGGGGGGGGGGGCGTGAGAGGCAATGGCATATATCTTGTCACATACAGATAAATTAACATTGACTTCGGGGGGACGGGGGGCTCGGAAAAACTTCTGTCCCCCCAGAAAATCTAACCGTTAGCCCGTTTAAGGTAGTTCTTCTTAATTGGTGGAGTGGCCCTCCTCCCCTGGAGGGGCGTGAGAGGCAATAACGTTTATCTTGACACATACAGATAAGTAAACATTAATTTCAGGGAAGAGTGAAAAAATTCTGTCCCCATGATATATTGAATTTTGAACCCCTTTAATGTAGTGCTTCTTAATTGGTGGGGCAGGCCAGGGGGAGGGGGGCGTGAGAGGCAATAGCGTAATAGCATATATCTAGTCACATACAGATATATAAAAATTTACTTTGAGGGGGGGGGGGGGCTCGAAAAAATTTCTGTCTCCCCCCCCAAAAAAAATCTCCCTGGAGGGGCGTGAGAGGCAATAACGTTTATCTTGACACATACAGATAAGTAAACATTCCTTTCAGGGGGGCGTGAAAAAAATTCTGTCCCCATGATATATTGAATTTTGAGCCCCTTTATAATGTAGTGCTTCTTAATTGGTGGGGCAGGCCAGGGGGAGGGAGGGCGTGAGAGGAAATAGCGTAATAGCATATATCTTGTCACATACACATATATAAACATTTACTTTGAGTGGGGGGGGGGGGGCTCGAAATAATTTCTGTCTCCCCCCCCAAAAAATCTCCCTGGAGGGGCGTGAGAGGCAATAACGTTCATCTCGACACATACAGATAAGTAAACATTCCTTTCAGGGGGGGGGGGGGGGCGTGAAACAATTCTGTCCCCATGATGTATCGAATTTTGAGCCCCTTCAATGTAGTGCTTCTTAATTGGTGGGGCAGGCCAGGGGGAGGGGGCGTGAGAGGCAGTAGAGTAATAGCATATATCTTTTCACATACATAATATAAACATTTACTTTGAGGGGGGTGGGGGCTCGAAAAAAGTTCTGTATCTCCCCCCAAAAAAATCTCCCTGGAGGGGCGTGAGAGGCAATAACGTTTATCTTGACACATACAGATAAGTAAACATTAATTTGGGGGGGCGTGAAAAAATTCTGTCCCCATGATATATTGAATTTTGAGCCCCTTTAATGTAGTGCTTCTTAATTGGTGGGGCAGGCCAGGGGGGAGGTGGGGCGTGAGAGGCAATAGCGTAATAGCATATATCTTGTCACGTACAGATATATAAACATTTACTTTGAGGGGTGGGGGGGGGGGGGGCTCAAAAAAATGTCTGCCTCCCCCCCAAAAATCTCCCTGGAGGGGCGTGAGAGCCAATAACGTTGATCTTGACACATACAGATAAGTAAACATTCCTTTCAGGGGGGGGCGTGAAAAAATTCTGTCCCCATGATATATCGAATTTTGAGCCCCTTTAATGTAGTGCTTCTTAATTGGTGGGGCAGGCCAGGGGGAGGGGGGCGTGAGAGGCAATAGCGTAATAGCACATATCTTGTCACATACACATATATAAACATTTACTTTGAGTGGGGGGGGGGGGGGGGGCTGGAATTAATTTCTGTCTCCCCCCCAAAAAATCTCCCTGGAGGGGCGTGAGAGGCAATAACGTTTATCTTGACACATACAGATAAGTAAACATTCCTTTCAGGGGGGGCGTGAAACAATTCTGTCCACAGGATATATCGAATTTTGAGCCCATTTAATGTAGTGCTTCTTAATTGGTGGGGCAGGCCGGGGGGAGGGGGGCGTGAGAGGCAATAGCGTAATAGCATATATCTTGTCACATACATAATATAAACATTTATTTTGAGGGGGGGGGGGGTCAAAAAAAGCTCTGTCTCCCCCCCCAAAAAATCTCCCTGGTGGGGCGTGAGAGGCAATAACGTTTATCTTGACACATACAGATATGTAAAAATTCATTTCAGGGGGGCGTGAAAAAATTCTATCCCCATGATGTATCGAATTTTGAGCCCCTTTAATGTAAATAAATGGGTTGTACTTGTATAGCGCTTTTCTACCTTCAAGGTACTCAAAGCGCTTTGACACTACTTCCACATTTACCCATTCACACACACATTCACACACTGATGGAGGGAGCTGCCATGCAAGGCGCCAACCAGCACCCATCAGGAGCAAGGGTGAAGTGTCTTGCTCAGGACACAACGGACGCGACGAGGTTGGTACTAGGTGGGAGTGGGGTAGGGCCCCCTGGGGTGGGGGGGGGGGGGGGGTTTGAGGTGTCAGGGAAGAGGGGCGTGAGAGGCAAAAGCATCTTTAGTGTTAGCAAAGAACTATCTTGACACAAACAGATAAAAAATAATTAATGTCAGTGGGGGGTCGTGAAAAAAATATATTCCTCAGTTTGGGGGGGGGCGTGACATAAAATAATGAAGAACCACTGGTGTCATGGATTCCCAGCCCCGACTGCTAATGTAAATGGAACGCACCACCATGGTGGGTGATACTGCAAAGTAGGGGCCAGTAAGTAAATATCACAACATAAGTCATCAAAAATAGACATTTTATTAGAGACATAGACTTAGACCGACAGGAAGTAGTCAGACAGATACACGCCAATTGTGTCATTAAGTCACTTTTCTTTATCATGCAAAAGAATACATAATAAAATGTGCTTTTCTACACTTGTTTGCCCCAATATAGAATGGCCACTGATAGCCTTTTCTGTACTCTACTGCCATCCAGTGGTAGAAAAAAAACATCCCCTTTGTTTTGACAGGTGCAGAATGGCTCCTGTTACTGATGGAAACACCACTAAAATGTATTCATCATGTTAATTGTGTTATTAGTGGACACCAGTAATTATGACATATACTCATATTGATTATTTATACAGGTCAAACAGTGGAGAGTTTATCATTTCAACAATCATGCTTTTATGCTAATGAGAACTGTGTACAGTACTTAAGTGATGTTTGGTATTTTAACTGTCACTTGTGGTTTCTTTTTGTGTGTATATATGGGAATTGGAAACCAATAAATACATCTAGTTTATTATTTGTTATTTGTGTGACTTGTCATGCAGCAAATAATTCATGTGTCTCGGGGTGTGTTTTGTTCTCAGTGTAAATAATGTCTTTGGAATAATTGTCCATGTATAATACATATAATTTACATTTTACTATGTAAATATGAAACAAATTTTGTTTATATGTGTGCACATATCAAAATAACAAATAATATATGTATATACATAATGTATACACTCAGTATATATATACTGTATACATATGTATAAAAAATGTATACATGTATATATATATACATGTATATATATATGTGTGTGTGTATATATATATATATATTTATATATATATAAAATTAAAAAAATTATCCACATTTCTAGTTATTTGTGTGTACACACACGGAATATATATATATATATATATATATACACATATATATATATATATACACACATATATATGTGCAATTATGCAAATTTCTAGTTATTTGTGTATATATACAAAAAACCTGCAAAACAGGCTTGTGGGGATGATACAACCTCTGTATTTTTCATGACCTCACATATATATATATATATATATATATATATATATATATATATATATATATATATATATATATATGAATCTGAAATTATCCACATTTCTAGTTATTTGTGTGTACACACACACGTACATATATATATATATATATATATATATATATATATATATATATATACATACATATACATACATACATACATACACTTCATTTTATTTGTGTTTATATATATGTATATATCTATACACACTGTATATTAATACATATATATATATGAATCCAAAATTTTTTTTATATATATATATAAATCTGAAATAATCCACATTTCTATTTCTATATTTATATGTATATATATATATATATATATATATATGTATATGTGTATATATACATACATATATATATATATATATATATATATATATATATATATATATATATATATATATATATATATATATACATACATACATACACAAATAACAAATAACTAGAAATGTGATTACAAGGTATTATTCTAAATACTCTTAGCAATAAATACCGAAGAACACATTTGGTTGTCAAACAGTTAAAGGTTTGTCTAGTTGTTTTCAGTGTTAAAAAAAATATTATATGGCTCTTACGGAAATATATTTTAAAATATTTGGCTTTTTTGCTGTCTCAGCCAAAAAGGTTCCCGACCCCTGGCCTAGGGGAAACTGAGTAACACATGGCACACTGACAAAGCTTAACCCATTGTTACTATAACAATCTACAAGATTAATATAGGTTGTCTCTCTCTCTTCCCCTCCATATTTCGGTATTCTTTTTTTTTTTCTTTTAATCTCTCTTGTTATCATTATGTATACATATTGTTGCATTTGAACAACTGTATTGTTGATAATAGCGGTAAACTATTGGTATTGTTCATGATCAATAGCGCTTTTTCTATTGGTATTTGTATTGCTCCAGTTGTAGTGTAAAAATGCTCATTGTCATTTATTTATTATGATTTATTTCACTAACTGCTTCTTTGCTATCACTTTTAGGATCATATTTGTACATATCGTATGTGCTGGTGTTGTTCTATTGTTTTTGTTGTTATTGTTGTTTTTGCTGTTGTTGTTTTTGTCTCTCTGACTAATCCCCCTCTTATCCCCACAATTTCCCCCTCTGTCTTCCTCTTTTTTTCTCTTTCTATCCCCTCCTGCTCTGGCTGCACCAAATGATAATATAAATACATTTATTAAAGTCAAATTCAAATAAGGCAACAAGAGAAATATCCTACACTTCTCTTTTGTAAAGTAATATCTGAACAGCCGATACGGGCGTCTACATCAACTATATGATTTCATTTCATTTTTATTTATCTCATTCATTGATGTGCATTTAGAACGATGAATAATGATATCACAATTATACAATTTAAATTCACACAATTCCTGAGAAGGAGCAGGATGAAGATAATCTTATAATTTCCTGCCCCCTTTGACATAAAACATTATCTTACTTCATGAATATCATTTAAGCCGACACATATATCCCAAATGTAATGAAACAATCAAAAACAAAAAACACAACAAGTGCAAAACTTCTTAAAGTATAAACCAAACCAAGAAAATAATAGTAATAATATAATATACACCTCACGGAATGATACAGAGCAAATACAAAACCAGACAATAAATGAGTAAAATAATAAATAAAAAACAAAATATAAACACTTATGGCTGTCCATATGATCTTTTTGTTCTATCTTTATATATTTTTTTCAATTGGAATATATTTTTACAGTTTTTTATCTCGTCGTAAAGAGAATTCCACAATTTTACCCCCACCACTGATGTACACATTTGTTTTAAAGTTGTCCTTGAATATTGTTGTTTGAAATGACCTTTTCTTCTATGCTCTGTATTCTCAGAAGTGATGACAAACATTTTTTTTTGTAAATTTACTGGTAATGTTTTACTTCTAGCCTTAAACATGACACACAATGTCTGTAGCTTTACTAGCTCCTGTAGTTTCAATAGTCCAGAGTTAATAAATAAAATGTTAGTGTCTTCTAAGTAATCTACTTTATGAATAATCCTTATAGCTGATACAATATAATTGATACAATGCCTTTATGTTACTCTTATGAGAAGCTGGACAACACACACACAAAAAAAAATAACCACTGTAATAGAATAATGGCTTTTATTTCAATATAAAGCTAGCAGTACACATCGTCGGCATATTTCCTGTCATGCAAAACGCAGCTTTTGTTTTGAAGGCTGCCGGAAGTAGCGATTGCCAATATCACCCTTAGCTTTTCATGGTAGAGACTGACGGCTGCTTGTAGCCAAACAAGAGTTTCCTCCGTCCCAAGGACCGACCACTGACTAGTCATGACTCTCACGGCAATCTGAACGCGACTCGACTAAAACAAGTAAGTGCCTTTTTGTTATTATTTTTGTGAAAAGACTTTGAAGTTTGACGTTGGACATTGTTGCTAGCTTGGAGTTAGCATAGCATGCTAGCATCGCTAGCTGCCAGTGGGCTGCTAAAAGTCAACAAAAAAGATGGCGACACGTGAATAAATCCAGCAGAGAATTAACTTAAAAAGCAAATCATTTATCAGCACTGGACTGAGGTCATGTGCGGGCTGAAGCGAGTTGTCAGCTGCGGCGATGTTGTCAACAAAGCTCCTGGCTCACATTTATGGCATCTGAAGGACTTTTGTAAGTTAAAGTTGCAAAATAAGTCACGTGGTTGACTAAAATATACCGGTACTAGGAATTTGCATTTCGCCCTCCTTTTTAGGAGTGCACATGCCCAATAATGTGGTGCGTTGATTTTCTTATTTAAACGGGGATAGCAGGTCCATTCTATGTGTCATACTTGATCATTCCGCGATATTGCCATATTTTTGCCGAAATGATTTAGTAGAGAACATCGACGAGAAAGTTCCCAACTTTTGGTCGCTAATGAAAAAGCCTTGCCTGTAGCGGACGATGTGCGCGTGACGTCACGGGTTGTGGAGCTCCTCACATCCGAACATTGTTTACAATCATCTCCACCAGAAGCGAGAGCGACTCGGACCGAGAAAGCGACGATTTCCCCATCAATTTGAGCGAGGATGAAAGATTTGTGGATGAGGAAAGTGAGAGTGAAGGACTAGAAAAACAAAACAAAAAAACCGACTATACATTGGGAGCGATTCAGATGTTATTAGACAAATTTATTAGGATAATTCTGGAAAATCCCTTATCTGCTTATTGTGTTACTAGTGTTTTAGTGAGATTATATGGTCGTACTTGTACAATAATAATAATAATAATGGATTAGATTGATATCGCGGTTTTCTATTGGTAGATACTCAAAGCGCTCACAGAGAAGTTGGAACCCATCATTCATTCACACCTGGTGGTGGTAAGCTACATCAGTAGCCACAGCTGCCCTGGGGTAGACTGACGGAAGCGTGGCTGCCAGTTTGCGCCAACGGCCCCTCCGACCAACACCAATCATTCATTCACCAGTGTGAGCGGCACCGGGGGCAAGGGTGAAGTGTCCTGCCCAAGGACACAACGGCAGCCATTTGGATGTCAATAGGTGGGAAGCGAACCTGCAACCCTCAGGTTTCTGGCGCGGCCGCTCTAACCACTATGCCATGGTAGTCGGCCCGCACCTCTCTTCAGCACCAGTCGACGGGTGGTGGCGATGCCCATCTCTGCCCTTCGTAAGGGACCCTCTTCGAAACACGATCTTTCGAAATGATCGCTGCATCATACACTGTACTTTGTGTGTGTGGTCCAATTCTAACCGTGTTTGATTGACCGCTCTGCTCCATATTAAAGCTTCGCTGTCATCTTTTGTGAATGTAAACAATGAAACACCGGCTGTGTTTGTGTTGTTAAAGGCGGCCGCAATACACTGCTTCCCACCTACAGCTTTCTTCTTTGATGTCTCCATCATTCATTGAACAAATTGCAAAAGATTCAGCAACACAGAAGTCCAGAATACTGTGGAATTATGCGTTGAAAACAGACGACTTATAGCCGGGAACGATGCTGGAACAAAATGTCCTCTACAATGCGTGACATCACGCGCACGCGTCAGCATACCGAGACGTTTCAGCAGGATTTTTCGGCGCGAAATTTAAAATTGCAATTTAGTAAACTAACACTATATTGGCATGTGTTACAATGTTAAAGGCCCACTGAAATGAGATTTTCTTATTTAAACGGGGATAGCAGGTCCATTCTATGTGTCATACTTGATCATGCCGCGATATTGCCATATTTTTGCTGAAAGGATTTAGTAGAGAACATCCACGATAAAGTTCGCAACTTTTGGTCGCTAATAAAAAAGCCCTGCCTGTAGCGGACGATGTGCGCGTGACGTCACGGGTTGTGGAGCTCCTCACATCTGAACATTGTTTACAATCATCTCCACCAGCAGCGAGAGCGATGCGGACCGAGAAAGCGACGATTTCCCCATCACTTTGAGCGAGGATGAAAGATTCGTGGATGAGGAAAGTGAGAGTGAAGGACTAGAAAAAAAAACAAAAAACCGACTATACATTGGGAGCAATTCAGATGTTATTAGACAAATTTATTAGGATAATTCTGGAAAATCCCTTATCTGCTTATTGTGTTACTAGTGTTTTAGTGAGATTATATGGTCGTACTTGTACAATAATAATAATAATAATGGATTAGATTTATATCGCGGTTTTCTATTGGTAGATACTCAAAGCGCTCACAGAGAAGTTGGAACCCATCATTCATTCACACCTGGTGGTGGTAAGCTACATCAGTAGCCACAGCTGCCCTGGGGTAGACTGACGGAAGCGTGGCTGCCAGTTTGCGCCAACGGCCCCTCCGACCAACACCAATCATTCATTCACCAGTGTGAGCGGCACCGGGGGCAAGGGTGAAGTGTCCTGCCCAAGGACACAACGGCAGCGATTTGGATGTCAATAGGTGGGAAGCAAACCTGCAACCCTCAGGTTTCTGGCGCGGCCGCTCTACCCACTATGCCATGGTAGTCGGCCCGCACCTCTCTTCAGCACCAGTCGACGGGTGGTGGCGATGCCCATCCCTGCCCTTCGTAAGGGACCCTCTTCGAAACACGATCTTTCGAATTGATCGCTGCATATTACACTGTACTTTGTGTGTGTGGTCCAATCCAACCGTGTTCAATTGACCGCTCTGTTCCATATTAAAGCTTCACTGTCATCCTTCGGGAATGTAATCAATGAAACACCGGCTGTGTTTGTGTTGTTAAAGGCGGCCGCAATACGCCGCTTCCCACCTACAGCTTTCTTCTTTGATGTCTCCATTGTTCATTGAACAAATTACAAAAGATTCAGCAACACAGATGTCCAGAATACTGTGGAATTATGCGATGAAAAAATACGACTTATAGCCGGGAACGATGCTGTAACAAAATGTCCTCTACAATGCATAACATCACGCGCGCGCGTCAGCATACCGAGACGTTTCAGCAGGATTTTTCGGCGTGAAATTTAAAATTGCAATTTAGCAAACTAACACTATATTGGCATGTGTTACAATGTTAAAGGCCCACTGAAATGAGATGTTCTTATTTAAACGGGGATAGCAGGTCCATTCTATGTGTCATACTTGATCATTCCACGATATTGCCATATTTTTGCTGAAAGGATTTAGTAGAGAACATCCACGATAAAGTTCGCAACTTTTGGTTGCTAATGAAAAAGCCTTGCCTGTAGCGGACGATGTGCGCGTGACGTCACGGGTTGTGGAGTTCATCACATCTGAACATTGTTTACGATCATCTCCACCAGCAGCGACAGCGTTTCGGGCAGAGAAAGCAACAATTTCCCCATCAATTTGAGTGAGGATGAAAGATTCGTGGATGAGGAAAGTGAGAGTGAAGGACTAGAAAAAAAAACAAAAAAAAAGACTATACATTGGGAGCGATTCAGATGTTATTAGACAAATTTACTAGGATAATTCCGGAAAATCCCTTTTCTGCTTATTGTGTTACTAGTGTTTTAGTGAGATTATATGGTTACAATGTTAAAGGCCTACTGAAATGAGATGTTCTTATTTAAACAGGGATAGCAGGTCCATTCTGTGTGTCATACTTGATCATTCCGCGATATTGCCATATTTTTGCCGAAATGATTTAGTAGAGAACATCGACGATAAAGTTAGCAACTGGACAAAAAACACGCCTCTAACGTAAGTCGCAGACGATGACGTCACCCGTTGAGGGCTCCTCACATATTCATATTGTTTTTAATGGGAGCCTCCAACAAAAAGTGCTATTCGGACCAAGCAAACGACAATTTCCCCATTAATTTGAGCGAGGATGAAAGATTTGTGTTTGAGGATATTGATAACGATGGACTAGAAAAAAAAAACGTGATTGCAATCGCGTTGCATTGAGACGGATTCATATGTTTTTAGAGACATTTACGAGGATAATTCTGGGAAATCCCTTATCTATCTATTGTGTTGCTAGTGTTTTAGTGAGTTTAACAGTACCTGATAGTCGGAAGTGTACGTCCACGGCCGGGTGTTGACGCGCAGTGTCTCAGGGGAGTCGACAATTTTCGCACCGAAACCTTCTGGTTGACAAGTGGCCGGGACCCATGTCCGCTGAGATCCATAGAAAAGTTTCAACTCAGTGAAATTTAAACAAGGAATCACCGTGTGTTTGTGTGGCTATAGGCTAAAGCTTCCCAACTCCATCTTGCTACTTTGACTTCTCCAATATTAATTGAACAAATTGCAAAAGCTTCAGCAACACAGTTCTCCAAAATACTGTGTAATTATGCCGTTAAAGCAGACGACTTTTAGCTGTGTGTGTGCGCAGCGCTCATACTTCCTAAAAACCCGGGACGTCTTGCGTACACGTCATCATTACACAACGTTTTCAAGACGAAACTCCCGGGAAATTTAAAATTGCAATTTAGTAAACTAAAAAGGCAGTAATGGCATCTGTTGCAATGTTAATATTTCATCATTGATATATAAACTATCAGACTGCGTAGTAGTGGGTTTCAGTAGGCCTTTCATACTGCATTAATATATGCTCATTTTAAACTTTCATGCAGAGAAGGAAATTACAACTAAGTCAGTTTAGCAAAACTGTATTTATTAAACAGTTATTAAGCAGTGTTGCAAACATTCATGTCATTTCAAAACCGAAAGTGCAAGAATGTCAGAGACATTTTAAAACAAGCTATGAGTGCACTTTTGTGCATGATGTCACTAAGATGATACATCAAGACGACACTAAATTAAAGTGCACTTTTTGTACAAAACGGCACTACAATAGTTTAAAACAAATAAAGTGCACTTTTGTGCATGATGTCACTCAAGATATTTCAATAACTATGAGCTGCATAATAGGAAATCAAATAGTGTATGTCCTTCACTATGTGGTAGGTTATCTCCGTCTGTTGTTAACTATTTTTTTCATACGATCTGAAAAGGTTTGCCTCGATATTTTGATGGTGTGGGCGTGTGGCACCGAATATAATTGTTGACATGCAGAGTTTTAAGCACTCTTCATTCTCTCGCAGGTGACTTCAAATTATGCTATATATTAGAAGTAATACTACTTTTTGTAGCAACACTTTTGCCCAACACTCGTTGTTCGACATATTCCCACATGAAGCCAAACCACCATCAGATGATGGACCCCCTGCTGTTTTTCATGGGAATTAATTCTTTCTTCATTTGTTAACAGAGTCGCACCTTCTCTCCCTCGTATTACCACTTACACCATAGCTAACGTTACCCATGCTGCTACCTCTCTGCTCCGTGAGGGCGTATACCATGGGTGTCAAACTCTGGCCCCCGGGCCAAATTTGGCCCACCGTGTAATTTAATTTGGCCCTTGAGGCAATATCAAATTAATATTAGAGCTGGCCCGCCGGTATTATAACACAGCATTCACCCGCTAATACTCATACCAACCAACCCTCCCGATTTTCCCGGGAGACTCCCGAATTTCAGTGCCCTTGCCGAAAATCATCCGGGGCAACCATTCTCCCGAATTTCTCTCGATTTCCACCCAAACAACATCATTGGGGACGTGCCTTAAAGGCACTGCATTCAAGGTCCTCTACAAACTGTCGTCTTGTCCGCTTTTTCTCCATACAATCATTGTGTCGGCCCAGTCACATACTATATGCGGACTTTACACACAAACAAGTGAATGCAATGCATACTTGGTCAACCGCCATACAGGTCACACTGAGGGTGGCCGTATAAACAACTTTAACACTGTTACAAATATGCGCCACACTGAGAACTAGGGATGCACCGATTAATCGGTAACCGAATATATTCGGCCGAATATGGCAAAAAAAGCCACATTCGGCCTTCGGTGGAATGAGTTAAAAACAAGGCCGAATAGTGGCGTGTGACGCAATTTTTTGACGCGGTGATGCAATCAACCAACGTGCAGTGAAGCGGTGACGTTGGGATATGTTGTGTACCTGTATAAGTGTATGAGGTTACAAGCACACACTTAATTGAGATTTAGTGGGTCCTCTGTTTACATTATTAGCCTGTTGTGTAGGCTACCTGTATAAGTGTATGAGGTTACAAGCACACACTTAATTGAGATTTAGTGGGTCCTCTGTTTACATTATTAGCCTGTTGTGTAGGCTACCTGTATAAGTGTATGAGGTTACAAGCACACACTTAATTGAGATTTAGTGGGTCTTCTGTTTACATTATTAGCCTGTTGTGTAGGCTACCTGTATAAGTGTATGAGGTTACAAGCACACACTTAATTGAGATTTACTTAAGCCTTCTGTTTACATTATTAGCATATCTACTGTGGCTAAGCAGACTTTTGCCAAAAGGACAATAATTCATTTGTTGTTGGTTTATCCACTTTAATGCACTTAATTTTTTTTGGAATGCATGTTTTGTTTGAAGGCCCAATATAAATGAAAAACGTTGTGTTTTTTTTGAAAAGTAAAGGCTACTGGAATATCAAAAAAATGTCAATATTCAATAAAAAATTACTTTATTTGAAAAACATGTCTAAATATTTATTCTAGGTTATTTATGCAATATAAAAAAAATTGTGAAAAACTGCATTCATTATTCGGTATTCGGCCTTCGGCCAAGCTTATAAGTTTTATTTGGCTTCGGCCACAAATTTTAATTTCGGTGCATCCCTACTGTGAACCCACCCCAAACAAGAATGACAACCACATTTAGGGAGAACATCCACACCGTAACCCAACATAAACACAACAGAACAAATACCCAGAAGCCGTTGCAGCACTAACTCTTCCGGGATGCTACAATATTTGAAAATCGATTTTGCATGTCACTATAAAGTTATACAAGCCTTGCTCGTTCAATATTCAATGCAAAACTTGTTTGGGTCCCTATTAAAAGGTTCATTTGTTCAACCTTGGCCCGCGGCTTTGTTCAGTCTAAAATTTTGGCCCACTCTGTATTTGAGTTTGACACCCCTGGCGTATACGTATGTGAAATATGTAAGAAGGTGCGCTTGTTTTACGTCTCTGTGAGAAGAAGAGACGACAAAGAGTGGGAAGAGCCTGTAGTGTAATGCCAGCAGCTAAAAGCAACTGCGTGAGAACGTATACTCGAATATCACGATATAGTCATTTTCAACATCGCACAGAGACAAACCCGCGATATATCGCGTATATCGATATGTATCGCCCAGGCCTAATTTGTTGTTGTTTGTTTGCAGCGAGAGCGCAGCCATGTGCACCTGTGTGCGGAGCTCCAGGGCTCTGTCCCCTACCGTCCTGCTCCCCAGGCTGCTGCACCCTCACACTGGCTACACCTGGGCAGGGAGGGGCCTCTGGACGTCCTCCGCCTGCATGGCCACGAGCGGCGACTCACCCCAGCCGCTGCCGCTGCCCGCTCAGGCCCGGGTGGTGATCTGCGGAGGAGGGGTGGTGGGCACCTCGGTGGCGTATCACCTGGCCAAGCTGGGCTGGACCGACATCGTCCTCCTGGAACAGGGACGGTAAGAAAGGACAGCGGCGCGAACCTATGGGTTGAGAGCCAGGTGTGGCTCTTTTGATGGATGCATCTGGCTCTCAGATTAATCTTAGCTGACATTGCTTAACACGATAAGAAATTAATATTTTCACTGGTAATCGGAGTTAAAAATAATGTTCAAAATACAAAACATTCTCCTGCATTTTAATCCATCCATTTGTTTTTTAACGCATCTGTTCAAGAAGGCACATTAATGGTAAGAAGTATTTTTTTTTATTATTGGTTAGCTTCAGAATAAAAAAGTTATTAAAAAGAATACGAGACTTATACTGCAGAAATGTTGACATTACTTAAAAATGCACGCATTTAGTTGTATTCAGTGTTAAAAAAATAATATAAGGCTTTCATGGAAATACATTTTAAAATATTTGGCTTTCATGCACCTGGGGATAGGTTGATTGGCAACACTAAATTGGCCCTAGTGTGTGAATGTGAGTGTGAATGTTGTCTGTCTATCTGTGTTGGCCCTGCGATGAGGTGGCAACTTGTCCAGGGTGTACCCTGCCTTCCGCCCGATTGTAGCTGAGATAGGCGCCAGCGCCCCCCGCGACCCCGAAAGGGAATAAGCGGTAGAAAATGGATGGATGGATGGGCTCTCTCAACCAAAAAGGTTCCCGACCCCTGGCTTATAGGATAGGTCAGACCTGGGCAAATTAAGGCCCGGGGGCCTTAGTTAGTTTGGTACGATGTGTAATGGTAAGTGCGACCAGTAGATGGCAGTCACACATATGAGATACACGTAGACTGCAAAATGACGCCAGTAAACAACACCAAAACTTTAAATGTTCCACTGATTGACTGACAGTGCGTTCCATTTGTAATAATAATAATGGATTAGATTTATATCGCGCTTTTCTATTGTTAGATACTCAAAGCACTCACAGAGAAGTGGGAACCCATCATTCATTCACACCTGGTGGTGGTAAGCTACATCTGTAGCCACAGCTGCCCTGGGGTAGACTGACGGAAGCGTGGCTGCCAGTTTGCATTCATTCACCAGTGTGAGCGGCACCGGGGGCAAGTGTGAAGTGTCTGGCCCAAGGACACAACGGCAGCGATTTGGATGTTACTAGATGGGAAGCGAACCTGCAACGCTCGGGTTTCTGGCACGGCCGCTCTACCCACTACGCCATGCCACCCCATTTGTACTGTGAAGTCAGAATTTACGACTTCTCAGTACAAGACTAAATCTAACCTTGAATTCACAAAAATCCAAGCAGACCCAAATGCATCGCCACATACCCACATGGCATCATTCTCTTCTCTCGTTGGTCGCCATAACTTGAACAGGAAGTAGGTTTTGTGTACAAACTAAACTGACGGTGCGTTCCGTTTATGTTGGAAGTCGAAATTCACGACTTCCCTGTACAAGACTAAAACCTAACTTTGAGTTTGCAAAAATCCAAGTAGACACAAATGCATCGTCACCAACCACGTGGCATCATTCTCTTCTCTTATTGGTCACCAGAATGTAAACAGGAAGTAGGTTTTGTGTAAATGCTAGACTGATGGTGCGTTCCATTTGAAGTCGGAATTTACGAGGTCGGAGATACGTGTAGACTGCAAAACGATGCCAGCAAAAAACACCAACATTTTAAATGTTCTATTGAAAATATAGAACATTACATATGGCACCCAAAAAACTGTGAAAATGTTTTAGTACGATTTTGGTAAGCTATGAAGACGCACCGCTTGATGGATTATCAGAGCATGGTAAATGGTAAATGGGTTGTATTTGTATAGCGTTTTTTTACCCCTTATTAAGGAGCCCAAAGCGCTTTGACAGTATTTCCACATTCGCCCCTTCACACACACATTCACACACTGACGGCGGGAGCTGCCATGTAAGGCGCTCACCAGGACCCATCAGGAGCAAGGGTGAAGTGTCTTGCCCAAGGACACAACGGACGTTCCCCATTGTGAGTTTTGTTTTGTAAAATTATGCAAAACCAACTTTTCTTATCTTCAGGTACCTGCTGATGTGTATTTGGGATATACATAAGCCTTGAAAATTTGCGCTTGTCCGCCATTGTAGTCCGTGTTGACACTATAGTCGATAAGCTTCTTCTGTTTCTTTATCTTTTTATGGGACATTTGCCATTTCTAAAATAAAGTACTGTAAAGTCCCAACTTATATCTTGTTATGGAAGCGCTACAAACTACTGGTTTAGTGGGTTTACATTATTCACCCATGGAACTTTAGTTATTAGAGAGTTCCGGTCGGACGGTTTTTCATGGGACACATTTCCGGCTGATTTAAGTAAAGTCTGAATGTCATTAAAACCGTTAGCTCCACCTTTTGACACTTGTTCCACTCCCGTCCTTGCACTCTACACCGCTACAACAAAGATAATGTCGTATTGGTTCAAATTTGAACGGTAGCCATCCCTAGTTGTAATACTGTTTGTGAAATATAATTGGAAATAAAGGATCATTTGGAAATTATATCACGTTAGTGTGAATCTAGCTTTAGTATTGTTCTCTTTCCAGAAAACAGACCCAGTCCTAAATTAGAAAATGTGACAAGTAGAACTTAAAAAATGGAATAAGTGAAGAAAAGTCGTGCAAATGGAGGCACACAAGTCCCTGACTTAGCATCAAGATGGCTATTTATTATGTGACAAATAATGCTAGCATGCTTGCGGTCCTATTTGCAGACTGGGCGCCGGGACAACCAAACTATGCGCTGGCATCATCAGCGTGGCCAAGCCGGTCTCCATCGAGTGCCAGATGGCAAATTACTCCATTGGTCTGTACCAGCAGCTGGAGGAGCAGACAGGCGTCAAAACAGGTGAGGGTGTGACCTGCAGGGGGCATGCGTCCATCTTGGTGGTTAACCTCTGTGTTCAAACCCCCATCGTGGTTTCAGGCTACGTGAGGACGGGTTCTTTGTGCTTGGCTCAAAATCAGGATCGCTTCATCTCGCTGAAGCGCCTCGCGTCAAGACTCAAGTAAGACCTGCAGTTAATAGTTACAAATATTCATATTTTTTATTCAGGTATTTTTAGCCTTTATTTGACCAGGTAAAATCCCATTGAGATCAAAGATCGCTTTTCCAAGGGAGACCTGGCCAAGAGGGCAGCAGCAAGGTTACATTGAAAACAGTAAACAACACATAAAAAAACATAACACGTGCATACAGACGAGGTAGACTGCAATCCTTTAACAGAAGCTTAAAACTCATTTAATGCCTCAATCATACCAATGATTGAGGCGTCGAGCACATAAAGATGTCCAGTTAACCATTGAGGATAACACACAATGGTGACTAAGTGGAGTGCATTTCGTGATGTGTCTCAGTGCCCTGTGGTACACACTATCCAACTTGTGGAGACAACCAGCAGTAGCATTTGTACAACACATATCCATAGTTAATAAAAGGTAAAAAGGTTGTTTCCACCAATTTCTGTTTCACACCAATTTTATCGCCCAGCCCTATGTGTAGTTTTTATGTCAACTTTTCTTTGACACAGTTATTAATGTCAGTATTTGTACAAAAGAACAAACATTTTACTGGGTACAACGCTGCAAGAAACAAAAACACTTCCAGTAAGTCCGAGTCACCTTTGTCCAATCAGAGTGATGGGGATCAGCTGTAATGTTGTCAAGCCTAAAGACGTGGCCAAGCTCCACCCAAAAGTCAACATCCACGACCTGGTGGGGGCGCTCCATCTGCCCGGGGACGCCGTGGTGTCGCCGCCGGACGTCAACCACGCGCTGGCCGTGGCAGCAGCCGGACAAGGCACGTACGCGACACACGTTAAAAAAACACACTCACTTCTTCCTCATGTTTTTCTTCTCAGGCGTGCAGATCTTGGAGAGAACCAGCGTCCAGCAGGTCCTGGTGGAGAAGGGTCACGTGACGGCTGTGGAGACGGATCGCGGCTCCATTGAGTGTGAATATTTTGTCAACTGTGCCGGACAGGTAAAACGTCACGAGTGAGAGATTATATGGGAACTGCATTTTTTTTGTGGGAATGTAGCTACCAGCGCAGCTATGCGCCCCAGAAGACGTAACAATTCTGCCCATAAAGCACTTAAACAAACATCCAAACACCTCCATTAAGGTTTTATACAGTAAGTATATAAACGGACTTCATGAGAGCCAACAAACATAGTAAAACATCACTTACTGTACAATGTCTGCTGTCATTAAGATGCCAACTGCAAAGATGTTGATATATTCCTGTTTTAGGTGAAGAATGAATCCTATTCATAAAAAAGCGGGGTGGAACCCAGCGTCTTCTCGGGTCTTCGACGCCATTTTCGGATCTAAATTTGACGCCACACCCTTGCAGTGTGTATATCGTACATATTACATATTCAATCAATCAATCAATGTTTACTTATATAGCCCTAAATCACTAGTGTCTCAAAGGGCTGCACAAACCACTACGACATCCTCGGTAGGCCCACATAAGGGCAAGGAAAACTCACACCCAGTGGGACATCGGTGACAATAATGACCCAGTGGGACGTCGGTGACAATGATGACTATGAGAACCTTGGAGAGGAGGAAAGCAATGGATGTCGAGCGGGTCTAACATGATACTGTGAAAGTTCGATCCATAATGGATCCAACACAGTCGCGAGAGTCCAGTCCAAAGCGGATCCAACACAGCTGCGAGAGTCCCGTTCACAGCGGAGCCAGCAGGAAACCATCCCAAGCGGAGGCGAATCAGCAGCGCAGAGATGTCCCCAGCCGATACACAGGCAAGCAGTACATGGGCACCGGATCGGACCGGACCCCCTCCGGACCCCCTCCACAAAGGAGAGTGGGACATAGAAGAAAAAGAAAAGAAACGGCAGATCAACTGGTCTAAAAAGGGTGTCTATTTAAAGGCTAGAGTATACAGATGAGTTTTAAGGTGAGACTTAAATGCTTCTACTGAGGTGGCATCTCGAACTGTTACCGGGAGGGCATTCCAGAGTACTGGAGCCCGAAATGAAAAAGCTCTATAGCCCGCAGACTTTTTTTGGGCTTTGGATATTGTTATGAAGGTGTCTGTTACTACATTATAAATATACTTGCAGTGTGTATATTGTACATATTACATATTGTTATGAAGGTGTCTGTTACTGCAAGTATATACACACACACATATATATACACACATAATGTAATATGTGTAATATTACATATTGTTATGAAGGTGTCTGTTACTACATTATATATATACTTGCAGTGTGTATACAAAACATTGATGGAGGGTATTGAAGTCGTCTTGGATGGCTTTGAAGGCTACAACGGTGACTCCTATTGGCCACATCATCTAAGCGTTCATAATCTTTAAAATCTCTCCTAAAAAAGATGTGTGTTCTTGTCTCTCATAATGATTGTGAACGATAGGCAAAATTCCAAACACAAGTGCAGTTCCCCTAGTGTCATTAGCGACACTAGCATAGCTATGTGAGCTACATGCTAGCATTCCACTCACAATTAAACAGCAACGACATAGAATAGAATAAAATAGAGTTTTATTTGTCATTATTATAGTGAACAGGTTCAAAGAACAACACAATTGGAGCAGATCCCCTAAGGTGCATACACAATAATTTAGTAATACAAATACTAAAAAAATAAGATATGTATCTATATATATGTCTGTATCCACACACATACTATGTTAGCTTATTCTCTAATGCTCTGTATATTGTACGGTATTTTGTATTTTGTACTTCTATAGTGTTTTGTATATTGTACAGGATTGCTTCTTATTTTTATTGGATAGTAGTCTGTTTATTTCAATTGTTAGTTTTTCCTTTTTACCTCTTATGTCATTTATTTCACCCCATATTTGTCCCCACTACCGCACCTTAAATTGGAGTCTTTAATCTCGTTATATGCAAATATAATGAAAATAAAGTTCATTCTATTCTATTCTATTCTAATGCAGACCTGGGCAAATTAAGGCCCGGGGGCCACATGCGGCAAGTTGAGCTTTTCAATCCGGCCCGCCGGACATTCCCAAATAATTTTTTTAGATCTTTAAGATGGAAAATGTAGCTGCCATTATGATGTGCAGTAATCTGCGTTTATGGATGATATACCAGTTACTATGGGAATTTAATCAGTTACTATGGTCATCTACGTCACAGCAGCTCAGACGAGGCACCAGGAAGTGTGGGCGGGAAGCGTTTCCACAGACGCGGAAGGAGATTTTCACAACGGAGTTCTAAAGCTTGGTAATATTTAAAATAGAATAGAAAGTACTTTATTGATCCGTGGGGGTAATTCTAGAAAATATCAGATTGTAGGTGGGTTTATTGTGTATCCTTCGGATTCATATTTCACTGTTTGTTGCATTTTTGTTGCGTTTCACTTGATTGTAAAACATGTCGATCGAAAAGGGGTGTGACATACATATTTTGTCAATATTCAGTATTTTATCGTTCATAGAAAAATGTAAAAATTCCATTCCATTTTTTTAAGGCGGTCTGTCATAAAATTTTTAGCATTCAATCAGACATTATTGTGAGGTTTCGTATTGGTGTTCCTAAAAATAGATATACCGGCCCCCAGACACATTTTTTGCTCTAAATGTGGCCCCCGAGTAGAAATAATTGCCCAGGCCTGCTCTAAAGGGACAACTAAATGGTTAAACTTACAGCTCCGATGTCTGTAGCTGACTGAACCCCAGGCTTTACTTTAAGACATGAAACAAAGCCTTTTTTTTTGTGTCTGTACACAAAAAAATACATTTTTTGCATTATAGGGAACCTTCAAAAGTATACTGCATGAAAAAATGTGTTTTTGTCCTGTTTCTCCAGTGGGCGTACGAGCTGGGCCAAGCAAGCGAGAACAAAGTGTCGGTTCCCCTGCACGGCTGCGAACACTTCTACCTCCTCACCAAACCTCTCCAACAGGCGGTCCCGGCCGACACGCCAGGTCTCACTCCTCACAAAAGCAGCTGACGGGTTGTTGATTTGTAGTCTTTTTTAAAAAAAAACCAAAACCAAAACCAAGGACCTGTCTCGTTCCCCCCGCAGTGGTGATCGACATGGACGGCAGGATCTACGTTCGGCCGTGGCAGGGAGGCCTGCTGTCTGGGGGCTTTGAGAAGAACCCCAAGCCCATTTTCACAGAAGGCCGCAACCAGCTGGAGATCCAGAACATGCAGGAGGACTGGGACCACTTTGGTGAGGATGAATTTGGGACAAAAAGGTGCAGAGTTAGTATTTTTTTCAACTTTCTGCTTCCTGACCTAACATCACAGCCACCTGTGTGAAGTTAGCCCCCTTTAAAGGCCCTTGCCCTTATGTGGGCCTACCGAGGATGTCGTAGTGGTTTGTGTTGTGGTTTGTGCAGCCCTTTGAGACACTAGTGATTTAGGGTTATATAAGTAAACATTGATTGATTGACGATGGCTTATCGTCGCAAATGCCGTATTTTCCGGACTATAAAGCGCACTTAAAATTGCGCCTTATACCTCTAAGCAGGGGTCGGCAACCCGCGGCTCCGGAACCGCAGGCGGCTCTTTAAACACTCTGATGTGGCTCAGCTGCTTAGTTGCCGACCCCCCTGATTTTTCCGGGAGTTGTCTGGATTTCAGTGCCTCACCCGGAAATTTTCCGTGGCAATTATTTTCCGATTTTCACCCAGACAACAACATTGAGGGCGTACTGTCAAGTGATATCCTTTAACTATCTTTGGGCCATGTCGTCGCGTTCGCTTTTACACTATGCAAGCTGCGTGACATCCGGTCACATGCAGTGTGCGCCCGCCGTTGTCGTGTGTGAGCGATTGTTGCAAGGCATACTTGTTCAACAGCCATACAGGTTACACTGAGGGTTTTGATATAAACAACTTTAACACTCTTACTAATATGCGCCACACTGTGAACCCACACCAAACAAGAATGACAAACACATTTCGGGAGAATATCCGCACCGTAACACAACATACACACAACAACAACAAATACCCAGAATCTTATGCTTTCCTAACTCTTCCAGGCTACATTATACACCCCGCCCACCTCAACCTGCAGCACAAACGAATGGGACAATTTTGGGGAGGTTTTGACAAGAGGGCGGGGGGCTTGATGACGTTACTAGTCAGAAATGCAAAAACCGTAAAGGCACAAACGTGTTTAAAGCACAAACGAATGGCAGAGTCATCTTAATATTTGCAATGATAAGCGGGCCAATGTTTCTCAGGTAGCACAGCCTGCTTATTTCACTGCCTTTTGGCCCCTTTGAACTAGTTTGGGCTTGCTTAATCAGCATTCCCGGCTGGATTTGGGCCAAAGTTCACCTCTTGGTGCACACCAGAGCAAAGTAACTGGATGGGACATTGGTCTTGGCGCCCTTGAATGCATGCACATATCTGTAATCTGAGAGTGGTGACCTCCTCGCATGTGTTTTTGCAGGGACCGACTTATCCGTCACACCTTCCTCTTCTGACACCACATGATTTACACGTGCAAATCAACCTTTTCAACGTGTGCAAAACTAGTCACACTGCTAACACATTATGAAAGTATCAATAAATAACCCGCACAGTGCATTCATAACTAATACCCTATTTTTCGGAGTATAAGTCACTCCGGAGTATAAGTCTCACCTGCCGAAAATGCATAATAAAGAAGGGAAAAAACATATATAAGTCGCACTGGAGTATAAGTCGCAATTTTGGGGGAAATTTATTTGATAAAACCCAAAACCAAGAATAGACATTTGAAAGGCAATTTAAAATAAATAAAGAATAGTGAACAACAGGCTGAATAAGTGTACATTATATGATGCATAAATAACCAACTGAGAAGGTGCCTGCTATGTTAAAGGGGAACATTATCAGCAGACCTATGTAAGCGTCAATATATACCTTGATGGTGCAGAAAAAAGACCATCTATTTTTTTAACCGATTTCCGAACTCTAAATGGGTGAATTTTGGCGAATTAAACGCCTTTCTGTTTATCGCGCTGGAGGCGATGATGTCAGAATGTGACGTCGCCGAGGTAACACACCCGCCATTTTCATTTTCAACACATTACAAACACAGGGTCTCAGCTCTGTTATTTTCCGTTTTTTTGACTATTTTTTGGAACCTTGGAGACATCATGCCTCGTCGGTGTGTTGTCGGAGGGTGTAACAACTCTAACAGGGAGGGATTCAAGTTGCACCACTGGCCCGAAGATGCCAAAGTGTCTGCCGCCAGACCCCCATTGAATGTGCCAGAGTGTCTCCACATTTGATCCGCGATGCTAAGACAGACATGGCAAAAGAGATGTATGGATAACCTGCAGATGCATTTGCAACGATAGTCAACGAAATCACAAAGGTGAGTTTTGTTGATGTTGACTGCCAGCTAATCGATGCTAACATGCTACGCTAATCGATGCTAACATGCTATTTACCGGCGGTGCTAAAGCAGACATGGCACAGAGATGTATGGATAACCTGCACATGCATTTGCAACTATATTACGTTTCCTTCCACCCACATTTAATGCGAAAAAAACACTTACCAATCGACGGATTTAAGTTGCTCCGTGTCAAAAGATGCGAAAGTCCTGATCGTTTGGTCCGCACATTTTACCGGCGATGCTAACGCAGCTATTCGGCCATGCTATGGCAATGAATAGCGTCAATAGCTATTCGCTCAATAGCTTCAGTTTCTTCTTCAATATTTTCATACTCCAACCATCTGTTTCAATACGTGCGTAATCTGTTGAATCGCTGAAGTCGCTGAAATCCGAGTTTGAATCCGAGCTAATGTCGCTATATCTTGCTGTGGTATCCCCATTGTTTGTTTACATTGGCAACACTGTGTGACGTCACAGGGAAATGGCCAGTGTCTTCGCAGAGAGCCAAAAATAAGGTACTTTAAAGCTTTATTTAGGGATATTCCGAGACCGGTAAAATTTTGAAAAATCAATCAATCAATCAATCAATGTTTACTTATATAGCCCTAAATCACTAGTGTCTCAAAGGGCTGCACAAACCACCACGACATCCTCGGTAGGAAAACTCACACCCAGTGGGACATTGGTGACAATAATGACCCAGTGGGACGTCGGTGACAATGATGACTATGAGAACCTTAGAGAGGAGGAAAGCAATGGATGTCGAGCGGATCTAACATGATACTGAAAGTTCAATCCACAATGGATACAACACAGTCGCGAGAGTCCAGTCCAAAGAGGATCCAAGACACAGCAGCGAGAGTCCCGTTCACAGCGGAGCCAGCAGGAAACCATCCCAAGCGTAGGCGGACCAGCAGCGCAGAGATGTCCCCAGCCGATACACAGGCGAGCAGTACATGGCCACCGGATCGGACCGGACCCCCTCCACACGGGAGAGTGGGACATAGAAGAAAAAGAAAAGAAACGGCAGATCAACTGGTCTAAAAAGGGAGTCTATTTAAAGGCTAGAGTATACAAATGAGTTTTAAGGTGAGACTTAAATGCTTCTACTGAGGTGGCATCGCGAACTGTTACCGGGAGGGCATTCCAGAGTACTGGAGCCCGAACGGAAAATGCTCTATAGCCCGCAGACTTTTTTTGGGCTTTGGGAATCACTAATAAGCCGGAGTCCTTTGAACGCAGATTTCTTGCCGGGACATATGGTACAATACAATCGGCAAGATAAGATGGAGCTAGACCGTGTAGTATTTTATACGTAAGTAGTAAAACCTTAAAGTCACATCTTAAGTGCACAGGAAGCCAGTGCAGGTGAGCCAGTACAGGCGTAATGTGATCAAACTTTCTTGTTCTTGTCAAAAGTCTAGCAGCCGCATTTTGTACCAACTGTAATCTTTTAATGCTAGACATGGGGAGACCCGAAAATAATACGTTACAGTAGTCGAGGCGAGACGTAACAAACGCATGGATAATGATCTCAGCGTCTTTAGTGGACAGAATGGAGCGAATTTTAGCGATATTACGGAGATGAAAGAAGGCCGTTTTAGTAACGCTTTTAATGTGTGCCTCAAAGGAGAGAGTTGGGTCGAAGATAACACCCAGATTCTTTACCGTGTCGCCTTGTTTAATTGTTTGGTTGTCAAATGTTAGAGTTGTATTATTAAATAGAGTTCGGTGTCTAGCAGGACCGATAATCAGCATTTCCGTTTTTTTGGCGTTGAGTTGCAAAAAGTTAGCGGACATCCATTGTTTAATTTCATTAAGACATGCCTCCAGCTGACTACAATCCGGCGTGTTGGTCAGCTTTAGGGGCATGTAGAGTTGGGTGTCATCAGCATAACAGTGAAAGCTAATACCGTATTTGCGTATGATGTCACCTAGCGGCAGCATGTAGATGCTGAAGAGTGCAGGGCCAAGGACCGAACCCGGGGGAACTCCACACGTTACCTTAACGTAGTCCGAGGTCACATTGTTATGGGAGACACACTGCATCCTATCAGTAAGATAAGAGTTAAACCAAGACAGGGCTAAGTCTGACATACCAATTCGTGTTTTGATACGTTCTAATAAAATGTTATGATCGACGGTATCGAAAGCAGCGCTAAGATCGAGGAGCAGCAACATAGATGACGCATCAGAATCCATCGTTAGCAATAGATCATTAGTCATTTTTGCGAGGGCTGTCTCCGTGGAGTGATTTGCCCTGAAACCGGATTGAAAGGTTTCACATAGATTGTTAGACGCTAAGTGTTCATTTAACTGCTCCGCAACAATTTTTTCGAGGATTTTTGAAATAAAGGGAAGGTGAGACACCGGTCGGTAATTTACCATGAGGTCAGGATCGAGGTTAGGTCTTTTAAGAAGAGGATGAATAACCGCTTTTTTGAATGCTAGGGGAACAGTGCCCGAGGAGAGTGATAAGTTTATAATATTTAGCACTGATGGACCTAATAATACAAAGAGCTCCTTGATCAGTTTCCCAGGAAGAGGGTCAAGTAAACATGTTGTCTGTTTTATTCCATTTACACGTTGTAACAATTCCTCTAATGTTATTTCCTCAAAACGAGAGAAAGTATTTTGGAGGGTAGTATCCGGCGTATATACAATCGTGTCAGTGTTAATAGAACCCCGTTGTAGCTGGGACGCATTGTCTTTAATCTCCTTTCTAATGACTTCAATTTTCTTACTAAAGAATTGCATAAAGTCATCAGCTGAGTGGGTTGAGCTACTGGAAGGAGTCCCTTGTTGGGTTAGCGATGCTACCGTACTAAACAAAAATTTAGGATCGTTTTTATTACGGTGGATGAGATTTGAGTAATATTTAGCTTTAGCTAAGGTAAGCATGCGTTTATAAGTTATTAAACCATCACTCCATGCTTGATGGTGCACCTCAAGTTTAGTCGTGCGCCATTTGCGTTCCAGCTTTCTACATAATAATTTCTGAGCTCTAGTTTCTTCTGTAAACCACGGGGTGCGCTTTTTTGGAGCCTTTTTTAACTTTAGCGGTGCTATGTTATCAATGGTTTCGCGCAGGGCGTCGTTAAAGTTGTTAGTGAGGTTATCAATAGAGCCCACATACTTTGGGAATGGTGCCATTACCGAGGGCAGTAGGTCAGCAAGAGTTGTCGTTGTGGCTGTATTAATGTTGCGGCTGCTATAGCAGTTATTATTATTATTAGTTTGACGAACATGCGTCTGAACCTCGAATTTTATAAGGTAATGATCAGACAATACTTTAGTATACGGGAGTATCGTAACTTTGGAAACGGTGATGCCCCTGACAAGCACTAGGTCTATCGTATTACCGTTGCGATGCGTGGGTTCATTTATTATTTGTGTGAGACCACAGCTATCAATTACAGTCTGGAGCGCTACGCACGGTGGGTCCGATGGGGTATTCATATGGATATTAAAGTCCCCCATTATGATTATATTATCGGCGTGTGTCACTAGATCAGCAACGAACTCTGAGAATTCATTAATAAAGTCCGAATAGGGCCCTGGGGGGCGGTAGATAACAGCCAGGTGTAGAGGCAGCGGTGTGACAGACCTCATAGTAAGCACCTCAAACGATTTATATTTATTATTTATGTTAGGACTAAGGTTAAAGTTTTCGTTGTATATTAGTGCAACCCCCCCACCCCTTTTGAGCGGACGGGCAATATGCGCATGTGTAAAGTTAGGAGGACATGCCTCATTTAGCGCAAAAAAGTCGTTTGGTTTAAGCCAGGTTTCGCTGAGACCGATGACGTTAAGATTGTTGTCTCTGATAATATCATTAACTAACAACGTTTTAGGAGACAATGATCTTATGTTTAAAAAACCTATATTATAGGTAGTGGGCTGTTTTAGGGAGTTTTTGATCAAATTATCCGTAGTAGCAATATTAATAATGTTGTGTTTATTATGCCCAGTGCATTTAGTATAGTTACGACCATATCTAGGAATTGATACGACAGGAATTTTCCGATTGTTTGATTGTTGCTTTGATAAACTGCACGCATCATGGTTAGCCACCTCAGTAATGGGGATTTTCCGATTGTTTGTTTGTTGCTTTGATAAACTGCACGCATCATAGTTAGCCACCTCAGTAAAACACATGTCTAACTCTGAAACACTCAAAGCAGAAAAGACTTGTTCTAATTTAACTGACTCCTTACCCAGACCAGTAGTCTCGCATTTTCCATCTAAATCCGTCTTCGGGATGGAGGAAAGTGGTGTTCTGTGGGGATTAGCCTTCTGCTTTGTTTTTAGCCCCGCTCGGCATCCGCGTTTCCGATCACACCGCTGGCGTCTGCTCCGTAGACGGCCCCCGCTGCTACTGGACTCCCCTGCTTCACAGGCCGCTGGATGTAGCCGCCGATGTATTCCCATGCTAGTTAGCATGTTTAGCACGCCCGCGTCTATCAGTCCAAAACGGCCCGATGTGTCCACATCCAGAAGTGTCTGGCGGTCGTACGTGATCACGGAGTGACCACGATGTGAGCCAGCCATAAAGTTTGTAAAAAATTCAAAAAATACAACAAGCCACTGGGAACTTATTTTTATTGTTTTTAACCCTTTTGAAATTGTAATAATGTTCCCCTTTAACGTAACATATTATGGTAAGAGTCATTCAAATAACTATAACATTTGGAACGTGCTATACGTTTACCAAACAATCTGTCACTCCTAATTGCTAAATCCCATGAAATCTTATACACCTAGTCTGTTACGTGAATGAGCTAAATAATATTATTTGATATTTTACGGTAATGTTTTAATAATTTCACACACAAGTCGCTCCCGAGTATGAGTCGCACTATGAAAAAAAAACTGCGACTTATAGTCCGAAAAATGCCGTAATCGAAGATGATAAAGAGACCTAAAACGTACTCTTCCTTCCCTGCAGAGCCGATGCTCAGCGCCCTGCTGAGGAGAATGCCGAGCCTCGAGTCCGCCGAGATCCTGCAGCTGGTCAACTGCCCCGAGTCCTTCACACCAGACATGCGTTGTCTGATGGGGGAGACGCCGGGGGTGTCCGGGTACTACGTGCTGGCCGGGATGAACTCTTCCGGACTGGCATTTGCTGGCGGCGCTGGCAAGTAAGTTACTTTTACTCTTAATGTCTGCTTACTGTTGTATCTACATTTCTGGTCACATATAACAAGTAGATTTGTCCGATAATGGCTTTTTTGCCGATATCCGATATTGTCCAACTCTTAATTACCGATTCTGATATCAACCGATACCAATACATACTGTCGTGGAATTAACACATTATTATGCCTAAGTTTGTTGTGATGCCCCGCTGGATGCATTAAACAATGTAACAAGGTTTTCCAAAATAAATCAACTCAAGTTATGGAAAAAAAAATCCAATATAGCACCGCCATATATATTATTGAAGTCACAAAGTACATACTTTTTTTTAATATTGCTGAAAACAGCAGCTTGGAATTTGGGACATGCTCTCCCTGAGAGAGCATGAGGAGGTTGAGTTAGGCGGGGTAAAGGTGGAGGGTAGGGGGAATTGTGTATATTATAGCGTCCCGGAAGAGTTAGTGCTGTATAGGGTTCTGGGTATTTGTTCTGTTGTGTTTATGTTGTGTTACGGTGCGGATGTTCTCCCAAAATGTGTTTGTCATTCTTCTTTGGTGTGGGTTCACAGTGTGGCGTTGTTTATACGGCCACCCTTAGTGTGACCACCCTCAGTGTGACCTGTATGGCTGTTGACTAAGTATGCTTACATTCACTTGTGTGTGTGAAAAGCCGTAGATATTATGGTACTAGGCCGGCACGCAAAGGAAGTGCCGTTAAGGTTTATTGGTGCACTGTACCATATTTTTCGGAGTATAAATCTCTCCGGAGTATAAATTGCACCTGCCGAAAATGCATAATAAAGAAGGGAAACAACATATAGGTCGCACTGGAGTATAAGTCACATTTTTTGGGTAAATTTATTTGATAAAACCCAACACCAAGAATAGACATTTGAAGGGCAATTCAAAATAAATAAAGAATAGCGAACAACATAAATCAACTCAAGTTATGGAAAAAAATGCCAACATGGCACCGCCATATTTATTATTGAAGTCACAAAGTACATACTTTTTTTTAATATTGCTGAAAACAGCAGCTAGGAATTTGGGACATGCTCTCCCTGAGAGAGCATGAGGAGGTTGAGTTAGGCGGGGTAAAGGTGGAGGGTTGGGGGAATTGTGTATATTATAGCGTCCCGGAAGAGTTAGTGCCGTAAGGGGTTCTGGGTATTTGTTCTGTTGTGTTACGGTGCGGATGTTCTCCCAAAATTTGTTTGTCATTCTTCTTTGGTCTGGGTTCACAGTGTGGCGTTGTTTATACGGCCACCCTTAGTGTGACCACCCTCAGTGTGACCTGTATGGCTGTTGACTAAGTATGCTTACATTCACTTGTGTGTGTAAAAAGCCGTAGATATTATGTTACTGGGCCGGCACGCAAAGGAAGTGCCTATAAGGTTTATTGGTGCACTGTACCGTATTTTTCGGAGTATAAGTCGCTCCGGAGTATAAGTCGCGCGTGCCGAAAATGCATAATAAAGAAGGGAAACAACATACAGGTCGCACTGGAGTATAAGTCGCATTTTTGGGGGGAAATTTATTTGATAAAACCCAACACCAAGAATAGACATTTGAAAGGCAATTCAAAATAAATAAAGAATAGCCTGTGAATAAGTGAACATTGTATGAGGCATAAATAACCAACTGAGAAGTTGCCTGCTATGTTAACGTAACATATTATGGTAAGAGTCATTCAAATAACTATAACATATGGAAAATGCTATAAGTTTACCAAACAATCTGTCACTCCTAATTGCTAAATCCGATGAAATCTTATACGTCTAGTCTCTTACGCGAATGAGCTAATCAATATTATTTGATATTTTACGGTAATGTGTCAATAATTTCACACAAAAGTCGCTCCCGAGTATAAGTCGCACTCTAAGCCAAACTATGAAAAAAAAACTGCGACTTATTGAGAGGTTAGAGAGGGTGATGTATTTCTTAGAGTGGGATTAGATGTAAATTTTGGAACAGATCCTCTGTAGTGTTCCTTTGAATCCTGCAGCTGGTCTTGGCGACCTTGAATGGAAACTCTAACCTTAACCCTAACCCAGTGGTTCTCAACCTTTTTTCAGTGATGTACCCCCGAGAACATTTTTTGAATTCAAGTACCCCTTAATCAGAGCAAAGCATTTTTGGTTGAAGAAAAAGAGATAAAGAAGTAAAATACAGCACTAAGTCATCAGTTTCTGATTTATTAAATTGTATAACCGTGCAAAATATTGCTCATTTGTAGTGGTCTTTCTTGAACTACTTGGAAAAAAAGATATAAAAGTAACTAAAAACTTGTTGAAAAATAAACAAGTGATTCAATTATAAATGTAGAATTCTACACATAAAGTAATCATCAACTTAAAGTGCGCTCTTTGGGGATTGAAATAGCAATCCATCTGGATTTATGAACTTAATTGTAAACATTTCATCACAAAAAAATAAATCTTTAACATAATATTTATGGAACATGTCCACAAAAAATCTAGCTGTCAACACTGAATATTGCATTGTTGCAGTTCTTTTCACAGTTTATGAACTTACATTCTTATTTTGTTGAAGTATTATTCAATAAATATATTTATAAAGGATTTTTGAATTGTTGCTGTTTTTAGAATATTTTTTAAAAACCTAACGTACCCCTTGGCATACCTTCAAGTACCCCCATTTGAGAACCACTGCCCTAACCCCTAACCCTAACACTCTTAACATCAAGGTAAATCTCATGTGAGTGCACACCAATTATTGGCACAATGGACAGTCTTTATATGTTTTATGATTCAGCATAACAGACCTACACCACTTGTAGTCCCACTTTTTGCCCACATCATTATTTTAGTTGTGGTATTTTATTCAGATATATTTTTATTTCAAATATGCAACAAAAACAAGAGCAAGCCTGATCCAATATAATGCAATAGCCTTAACAGCCTTTTGATTGATTGATTGATTGGTACTTTTATTAGTAGATTGCACAGTTCAGTACATATTCTGTACAATTGACCACTAAATGGTAACACCCGAAAGGGTTTTTAACTTGTTTAAGTCGGGGTCCACGTTAATCAATTCATGGTACAATTATATACTATCAACATAATACAGTCATCACACAAGTTAATCATCATAGTATGTACATTGAATTATTTACATCATTTACAATCCGGGGGGTGGGATGAGGAGCTTTGGTTGATATCAGTACTTCAGTCATCAACAATTGCATCAACAGAGAAATGTAGACATTGAAACAGTTTAGGTCTTATTTAGTAGGATATGTACAGCCAGCAGAGAACATAGTGAGTTCAGATAGCATAAGAACAAGTATATACATTAGAAGTACATTTGAGTTGTTTATAATCCGGGGAGATGGGATGTGAATGGAGGAGGGTATTAGTAAAGTGTTGAAGTTGCCTGGAGGTGTTGTTTTAGAGCGGTTTTGAAGGAATATAGAGATGCACTTACTTTTATGCCTGTTGGGAGTGCATTCCACATTGATGTGGGATAGAAAGAGAAAGCCATTATAACAAAATGAAAACAATGGCGAATAAAAAAGGAAAAAAAATAAATAAACAAAATGAGCAATGGACTTTCTTTTTTTTTTTACATATTTGAAAAGGAGTAAGAAGAAGTTTACACTTATTTAATCACACCCCTTTTCTTTAAATCATAAATTACTCTGAGCTAGAACAATCTGTTCACTCCATATACAAACTTAATGAACTTATATATACATATATTATAAATATATACATACTTATGCGCACTACACATAGCCACAAAATTACCACTAATGATCATGGAAATTCTGATTGTGAGTTTATATTTGATTCTTTTTATGGGGAACTTTGAGTAATCTCACCCATGTTTGTTATGTGGCAGGTCTTTGTATTGCAGGCCTCAGTTTTTACTTTTTTTTTCTTTGTATGTTTTAGTGCAGGGGTGCCCACACTTTTTCTGCAGGCGAGCTACTTTTCAATTGACCAACTCGAGGGGATCTACCTCATTTACATATATCATTTATATTTATTTATTTATGAAAGAGACATTTTTGTAAACAAGTTAAATGTGTTTAATGATAATACAAGCATGTGTAACACATATAGATGTCTTTCTTTCACGAAGACAAGAATATAAGTTGGTGTATTACCTGATTCTGATGACTTGCATTGATTGGAATCAGACAGTAATGATGATAACGCCCACATTTTCAAATGGAGGAGAAAAAAAGTTGTCCTTTCTGTACAATACCTCATGAAAGTGGTTGGTTTTTGGCATCTAATTCATCCAGCTTCCATACACTTTACAAGAAAAACATTGGCGGCAAATTCCGTAGCTTGCTTGATTGACATTCACGGCACCCGAGGGTCTTGTGAGATGACGCCGGCTGCTGCCAGTTCATTATTATGAAAAAATGACGGAGAGGAAGGCAAGAAACACTTTTTATTTCAACAGACTTTCGCGCCGTCCCTTCCGTCAAAACTCTAAAGGCCGACTGCACATTTCCTATCTTCACAATAAAAGCCCTGTTTCATGCTGCCTGCGCTAACAAAATAAGAGCCTCGGAAAGCTGGCGTGCACAAGTGATGTGCACGCCAGCTTTCTGAGGGATCGCTTGTGCACGCCAGTTTTCCGAGACTCTGTATTTAGTTAGCGCAGGCAGCATGAAGCAGGGCTTTTATTGTGAAGATAGGAAATGTGCAGTCGGCCTTTAGAGTTTTGACGGAAGGTACGGCGCGAGAGTCTGTTGAAATAAAAAGTGTTTCTCGCCTTCCTCTCGGTCATATTTTCATGATAATGATCTTGCAGCAGCCAGCGTCATCTCACAAGACCCTCCGGTACCGTGAATGTCATTTAAGTGACGTCTTGGTGAAGATTGATGATCACTAATTTTTAGGTCTATTTTTTTTAAAAGCCTGGCTGGAGATCGACTGACACACCCCCCGCGGTCGACTGGTAGCTCGCGATCAACGTAATGGGCACCCCTGTTTTAGTGGATGTTTACCTTAGAGTACTAATAAAGTAACCTGACATAACCTGTACCCTCCAACGCTGCATTATAATCTACAACATAACACAAGTTTGATTCCAGCTGATACCGCATTACAGTAGATCAACATCTGCACTAGCCTCCAATATCGCTATATCGGAAGTGAAAACACCCTCATTTATACTAAGATAATAATAATAAAATTAATGGCGGAGCTCTGACAACACAAAGTGAGAACAATACCAGAACAATCTTGTGGAAAGTCCTTCCAGAAAAAGGCCGACCACTCCTCACAATTGTGCTGTTGTCCGTCTGCGTGTCCCCAGGTACCTGGCCGAGTGGATGACCTACGGTTACCCCACCGCCAACGTCTGGCCGCTGGACATCAAGCGCTTCGGCAACCTGCAGAGCAGCCGCACGTTCCTGCGCCACCGAGTCATGGAAGTCATGCGTGAGTGTCCCCGTCACAGGACCAGGCTAATCCCAGCTCTGGTCACATTCAGGGGAACTGTGTTTGTGTTCCAGCCCTGTTGTACGAACTGAAGGTCCCTCGCTGGGACTTCCAGACGGGGCGCCAGCTGAGGACCAGTCCGCTCTACGACCGCCTGGACACGCAGGGGGCCCGCTGGATGGAGAAACACGGCTTTGAAAGGCCCAAATATTTTGTTCCTCCAGGGAAAGGTACTCAATACTGGTGCGGTACCCTTTGCTGTCACAGACCTCCACTATATAGGGCAGGGGTAGGGAACCTATTGCTCTCAGGTTAATCTGAGCTGACATTGCTTGACACGAGAAGTAATGAATAATTCCACTTGTAATCACAGTGTTGAAAATAATGTTGAAAATATAAAACATTCTCATGTATTTTTAATCCATCCATCCGTTTTCTACCACACCTGTTCAAGAAGTTGTGTTAATGGTAAGAAGTTATTTATTTATTATTGGTTAGTGTGGGGCTTGCCAAGCACAGACATGAGAGCCTGTTCCAGGGCTACAATGTTGTTTTATTTTTCAATAGTTTCCAGCAGTTGGCTTTTTCTTGCTCTTGTTCTTGCTCGCACTCTGGCTCAAGCTCCAACCCTGTCCCTCCTCCTGGCTGCTGCTTATAACAGAGCGACAGGCGATTAGATAACAAGGCCCATGTGGGCCATATACGCACCTGTCGCTGATTTTAAGGCCGGTCCTGGCACACCCCGCTTTGCTGCAGTTCCGCAGGCCACACCACCTCCACAGTTAGCTTCAGAATACCAATGTTATTACAAAGAATAAGAGACCTATCTAGAAATGTTGGGCTTACTTAAAAAGGCACGCGTTTAGTTGTGTTCAGTGTTGAAAAAAACATTATCTGGCTCTTACGGAAATGCATTTTAAAATATTTGGATTCTTGGCTCTCTCAGTCAAAAAGGTTCCCGACCCCTGATATAGGGTGTCTCTAGTAATAATATACACATGTGCCCAATTACAACTGTTTCACTTCCGATACAATGCCAATATTAATCCAATATGATTAGGGGTGTAACGGTACGTGTATTTGTATTGAACCGTTTCGATACGGGGTTTTCGGTTCGGTGCGGAGATGTATCGAACGAGTTTCCAGACGGACATATTAGATAAATAGATAGATAGATAGATAGTACTTTATTGATTCCTTCAGGAGAGTTCCTTCAGGAAAATTAAAATTCCAGCAGCAGTGTACAGAGTTTAGATCAATTTAAAAAAAAAAAAAAAATATATATATATATATATATATATATATATATATATATATATATATACATAATGGGTGGGGGTTTAAATGGAAACAAAATAGAGAAATATTACAATAGGAATAAAAAATAAAAAGCAACAATAAAATAAGAGTATAACAAGACAAAGTAGGCAGTAGTGACCATTTTATGAAAACGTATTGCACTGTTATTGTTTTGCATCCCCTGTCATCCTAGTACCCCCCGCCCGAGAGAGGAGTTCTACAGTCTAATGGCGTGTGGGACAAAGGAGTTTTTGAGTCTATTAGTCCTGCACTTGGGATGAAGCAGTCTAGCACTGAACAGGCTCCTCTGGCTACTGATAACGCTATGCAGAGGGTGACTGGCATCATCCAGGATGCTCACTAGTTTGTCCACAGTCCTCTTCTCTGCCACCGTCACCAGTGAGTCCAGTTTCATTCCCATTGTAGAACCGGCCCGCCTGATCAGTTTCTCAAGTCTGGAGCTGTCCTTCTTAGATGTACTGCCCCCCCCCCAGCACACTACCATGTAGAACAGAACACTGGCAACCACAGACTGGTAGTACATCCACAGGAGTTTTCTACAAATGTTGAAGGAGGAAGTACAGCCCTGCTCTGTCCTTTCTTGCACTGGTGGTCCGAATTGACAGTCCAGTCCAGCTAACTTTTACGCTATTAAGTAGCGTGAAAAATACTAGCAGTGACCGGGCTAGGATAGACTGACCATACGTCCTCTTTTCACCGGACCTGTCCTCTTTTGCGGGGCTGTCAGGGCAGAGTTTCTTAAATGCCTCAAATGTCCGGCATTTTGAGTTATGGTTGCGTGTATTGACAATGTATGTTCAGGGTTAAGAAGGGGTTGAAAACAAAACACATTGTGCGCGCAGCAGCACCATTCGTGAGGGAGGGGCAGAGAGCGAGAGAGTTATGATAAATGTGCATGCGTCTCCAGGCTCTGCTTTGTATCCATTGATTTATTAGATTTTATTTTTTATTGTCTATAGCAGGGGTGTCAAAAGTGTGTGGCCCGTAGCTAATGTTTGAAAGGCCCACGGCACATTCTAAAAATACTATTAAAATAAACAAAAACATAACAAAAGTGAAATAAAAAAGCTTGAAGGTTAAATGTAATTTAGAAAAAGTTGCAATGTTGACTAATAAAACAAAGCTGTTTTTTTTCTTTCAAACTGTCATTGCTCAAAACATAATATTGAATCAAAATCAATGTTATTATGAATTAGAATCAGAATCATTTTTATTTGTCCGTTCCAACATGTACAAGACACATCAGAACTGAAATTACATTTTCGGCCCAGTCCCGCTAAGAGCAGACATACGTTACAGGGGGGGGACAAGACAAGACGGCCGACGGATCAGCCGGTTACAGCGCTCCTTAAAAAGATAAGAAAAGGGTGACATTAGGAAGGGGGGGGGTAAAAAAATATCAGTCCAAGGCTAGACCCTCAGCAGAGGTCTAGTCTGAGTCCAAGGAAAAACCCTCACATAGCATGGCACACATTAAACATACATATATCACACCAACTTGCAACAGAGGGAGGGGTGGGTTTGCGCAGAATTATTGACCTATCCAAGGTTCCCATTACTTCACATCAAATATTCCACTAAGAAAAATATTTTTGGTGGAAGATTTAGCAAATTTGGTAAATAAATACCCCAAAAAATTACATTTTGTTGTTTTCTTGCTGTACCGAAAATGAACCAAACCGTGACCTCTAAACCGAGGTACGTACCGAACCGAAATTTTTGTGTACCGTTACACCCCTAAATATGATATCAGCACAGTAGGAATTATACTTTTATTTTTTTGATCTGATCAAGTGAAATGAGGCAAACAGAGAACAACGATAGGTATGAACAAGGCTAACCTATTTATTATTACTTGCCTGGAAAAGGACTTGTGCTGTTTTTAAGTTGAAGTGAAGTTGTACTTGTTTCTTTGTGAAAACAAGTATAGTTAAGCTCATCATGCGGACACGTATGTTACTGGATACTTTTTAATGCGCTTCTTCCTTGGATACTTTGCATGTGTAAGTATTACGCAATATTGTCAGATGTGCTGTTCAATGATTATTACCTATGTCTAGCTTGTGTGTTATGGTGTGCTTGGATGTTGTTGGGGCGGTATAGCTCAGTTGGTAGAGCGGCCGTGCCAGCAACTTGAGGGTTGCAGGTTCAATCCCCGCTTCCGCCATCCTAGTAACTGCTGTTGTGTCCTTGGGCAAGACACTTTACCCACCTGCTCCCAGTGCCACCCACACTGGTTTGAATGTAAAAATTAGATATTGGGTTTCACTATGTAAAGCGCTTTGAGTCACTAGAGAAAAAGCGCTATATAAATATAATTCACTTCACTTCACTTGTGTAGCTGCTGGCTTCTGTTAGCCTACAGTCTACCGTGTTTATTTTTTTTTTAAATGGTTAAAAAGTTAAGTTAAAGTACCAATGATTGTCACACACACACTAGGTGTGGCGATCTTATTCTCTGCAATCACCCTTGATCACCCCCTGGGAGGTGAGGGGAGCAGTGAGCAGCAGCGATGGCCGCGCCCGGGAATCATTTTTGGTGATTTAACCCCCAATTCCAACCCTTGATGCTGAGTGCCAGCAGGGAGGTAATGGGTCCCATTTTTATAGTCTTTGGTATGACTCGACCGGGATTTGAACTCACAACCTACCGATCTCAGGGCGGACACTCTAACCACTAGTAATGCCATCCATTCATTTTCTACCGCTTATTCCCTTCTGGGGTCACGGGGGGCGCTGGCGCCTATCTCAGCTACAATCGGGCGGAAGGCGGGGTACACCCTGGACAAGTCGCCACCTCATCGCAGGGCCAACACAGATAGACAGACAACATTCACACTCACATTCACACACTAGGGACCATTTAGTGTTGCCAATCAGCCTATCCCCAGGTGCATTCACGGGGAGAACATGCAAACTCCACACAGAAAGATCCTGAGCCTGGATTTGAACCCAGGACTGCTGGAACTTCTTATTGTGAGGCAGACGCACTAACCCCTCTGCCACCGTGAAGCCCCACTAGTAATGGTTTAAGTTTATTTCGAACATGATACATCACATATTTCCAGTTTCTCATTACAGGCGGCCGCCTGAACAACAAACAATAAACAAACCGTGAATAAACTCTAATTAATCACGATTATATAATCACCCAGCCCTAATTTTTATTGCTAATATTATTTATTACATTACATTAACCTTTGTTTTTTTTTTTCAATAGTTGAAAGACATATTTTTGCCAATGCGTCCAGACTTCGGACGCTGTAAATTCTTGTCTGCACGTCCCCGCAGATCTTCTGTCCCTGGACCAGAGCAAAACCTTCTACAAGCCCGACTGGTTCGACATCGTCGGCGCCGAGGTGAAGTGCTGCAAGGAGGCGGTCTGCGTCATCGACATGTCGTCCTTCACCAAGTTCGAGCTGACTGTAAGTACAGAGTAGGGTTGAACGGTATACCGGTATTAGTATAGCACCGCGATACTAATTGATCATATTCGGTACTATACCGCCTCTAAAAAGTACCAGTCCACCACCCACCCTCCCGCCCCCCGTCTTCGTCACGTCGTGTCATTGATGGTTTTATGAGCAGAGGAACATGTTCGGCAGCGCACAATCACAGAGTTCTTACAAGCAGACAGAAAAAGTAGAACGGGCGCATTTTGGCCCTAAAAATTAATGAAGAGGTGCTTTAACACATGGCTAGCTAGCTAGGAGCTAACGTCCAGTCGCAATCTGCAGTGTTTTAGCTACTTCTAAATCACTAATCCTCGTCTCCATGGCGACAAAGTACGATTCTTATATGTAGCATTATCACTGCAGGACGAGGCATAGGTAAACATGCTTCATGCGGTTTAGCTCGGTTGGTAGAGTGGCCGTGCCAGCAACTTGAAGGTTGCAGTTTCAATTCCCGCTCCTGCCAACCTAGTCACTGCCGCTGTGTCCTTGGGCAAGACACTTTACCCACCTGCTCCCAGTGCCACCCACACTGGTTTGAATGTAACTTAGATATTGGGTTTCACTATGTAAAGCGCTTTGAGTCACTAGAGAAAAGGCGCTATATAAATATAATTCACTTCACACTTCACTTCACTACACTCCGTAGCTCACCGGCGTCAAAATGTAAACAAACACCAATGGTGGATCTACACCTAACACCCACTGTAATGATACCAAGTACAGGAGCGAATCTGGTCGATACGGCTATGAGTACATCGATTTTTTTTGGCATCACAACATCTTCGTTTGTTTTTTTTTTTATTTTTATTCATATTATGTTCATTAAGTCAGGAAATACGTCCCTGGACACGTGAGGACTTTGAATATGACCAATGTATGATCTTTTGACTATTTGGTATCGCATAGATACTTAAATTTGTGGTATCATCCAAAACTAATGTGAAGTATCCAAACAACATAAGAATAAGTGATTATTACATTTTAACAGTAGTGTAGATAGAACATGTTAAAAGAGAAAGTAAGTAGATATTAACAGTAAATGAACAAGTAGATTAATACTTCATTTTCTACCACTTGTCCTTAATAATGTTGACAAAATAATAAAATGATAAATACCATACCAACTTTATTTATAAAGCCCTTTAAAAACAACCACAGTTGAAGAACAAAGGGCTGTACACCACAAAGAAATAGAGGCAAAGCACAGACTAAAAAATACCATTTTAAACATAAGTAAAATACACATTGAAAAAGCAAATACAAATTACCCTAAGAACAATTTGTTAGATAAAAAGCAGTTAAAAAGTTTAAAACAGTTTTAAGTGTCATGCTGGGTTAAAAGCCAGTAAAAAAAAGGGCTTTAAGAAGGTTCTTAAAAATAGCCAAAGAAGGGATGTAGATTGACACAATTTGTTACTGCAAACATCAGTAGACTAATTAGGAGCCTTTTTTTGCTTATTTACTACTAAAAGACAAGTTGTCTGGTATGTTCACTTATTTTATTTAAGGACGAACTTGCAATAAGAATGTACCGTAAGATTAAAAACTAAATAGAATAGAGTTTTATTGTCATTATTGCAGTGAACAGGTTCAAAGAACAACACAATTGGAGAAGACCCTCTAAGGTGCATATACAATTTGGTAATATAAATTGTAAAAAAAAGATGGAAGATAAGAGATGTATCTACAGGTGCTGGTCATATTATTAGAATATCATGAAAAAGTTGATTTATTTCATTAATTCCATTTAGAAAGTCAAACTTGTAGAATGTATACATTCATTCCAAACAGACTGATACATTTCAAGTGTTTTTTGCCAAAAAGGAGATGATTATAGCTGACAACCAATGAAAACCCTAAATTCAACATCTCAGAAAATTAGAATATGGTGAAAAGGTCAGATATTGAAGACACCTGGTGCCACACTCTAATTAGCTAACTAACTCAAAACACCTGGAAAAGCCTTTAAATGGTCTCTCGTTTTGATTCTGTATGACACACAATCATGGGGAAGACTGCTGACTTGACAACTGTCCAAAAGATGACCATTGATACTTTAAAGAAGGAGGGCAAGACACAAAAGGTCATTGCCAAAGGAGGTTGGATGTTTCCAGAGCTCTGTGTCCAAGCACATTAATAGAGAGGCAAAGGGAAGACAAAGATGTGGTAGAAAAAAAGTGTACAAGCAAGAGGGATAACCGCGCCCTGGAGAGGATTGTCAAACACAACCGATTCAAAAATGTGGGGGAGATCCACAAAGAGTGGACTGCAGCTGGAGTCAATGCTTCAAGAACCACCACGCACCGACGTATGCAAGATATGGGCTTCAGCTGTCGCATTCCTTGTGTAAAGCCACTCTTGAATGAGAGACAACGTCAAAAGCGTCTCGCCTGGGCTCAAGACAAAAAGGACTGGACTGCTGCTGAGTGGTCCAAAGTTATGTTTTCAGATGAAAGTAAATTTTGTATCTCCTTTGGAAATCAAGGTCCCAGAGTCTGGAGGAAGACAGGAGAGGCACAGAATCCACGTTGCCTGAAGTCCAGTGTCAAATTTCCACAATCGGTAAAGGGGTGGGGTGCCATGTCATCTGCTGGTGTTGGTCCACTGTGTTTCCTGAGGTCTAGGGTCAATGCAGCAGTCTACCAGGACGTTTTAGAACACTTTATGCTGCCTGCCGCGGACCAATTTTATGGAGGTGAAAATTTTCATTTTCCAACATGACTTGGCACCTGCACACAGTGCCAAATCTACCAGTACCTGGTTTAAGGACCATGGTATCCCTGTTCTTGATTGGCCTGCAAACTCACCTGACCTTAACCCCAAAGAAAACCGATGGGGTATTGTGAAGCGGAAGATGCGAGATGCCAGACCCAACAATGCTGAAGAGCTGAAGGCCACTATTAAAGCAACCTGGGCTCTCATAAGACCTGAGGAGTGCAACAGACTGGTGGACTCCATGCCACGCCGTATTGCTGCAGCAATTCAGGCAAAAGGAGCTGCAACTAAGTATTGATTGCCGTACATGCTGAAACTTTCCATGTTCATACTTTTCAGTTGGCCCACATTTCTAAAAAATATTTTTGGGTACTAGTCGTAACTAATATTCTAATTTTCTGAGATACTGAATGTGGGATTTTCAGTAATTGTCAGTACTAATCATCATTTTTTGAAATAAACATTTCAAATATATCACTATGTGTGTAATGAATTGATATAATATGTAAGTTTTACGTTCTGAATATAATTACTGAAATAAATCAACTTTTTCATGATATTCTAATAATATGAACAGCACCTGTATATATACGTATGTATATATATCCACACACATGCATATGTGTGTGCATACATATGCATATATATAACATATATAATATAACATTATTGCACATTATAGTCTGAAAAAATAAAAAGACATGACACATGAGGACATGGACGCATTGTGCTCACTCAGTGCCTGTTTAATGCTACTATGGCTCTTGGGTAAAAGCTGTTTTTTAGTCTATTTGTGCCCGCTTTTAGCACCCTATAGCGTCTGCCCGAGGGTAGCAGTTCTAGGTGGCATTGCCCGGGGTGGAAAGCCAATAATGCAGTTTATTTGTGCTCCCCTTTATTTACAAAAGTACCGAAGAGTATTGAAAAGTATCGAAATATATTTTGGTACCGGTACTCAAATATTGGTATCTGGACAACACTAATACAGAGTCTCCTTAACAGCCGTGGCTGTAGGCAACCTGCCGACGGCAGCTTTTGTAGTTCAGTGCGACGACTTATAAAGTTTCCCCCGTTGTCGCAGTCCTCCGGCGGCGAGGCCCTGGAGCTGCTGCAGCACCTGTGCGCCAACGACCCGGACGTCCCGGTGGGCCACATCGTCCACACGGGCATGCTGAACGAGCGCGGCGGCTACGAGAACGACTGCAGCGTGGTGCGCATCAGCAAGAACAGGTGGGGACACTCGTCCATTTGGCACGGTCTGGACGTCATACCAACGCGGTCTCTTCCTCCCCCCCCCCGCAGCTTCTTCATCATCTCCCCGACAGACCAGCAGGTGCACTGTTGGTACTGGATCAAGAAGCACATGCCCAGCGACCCACAACTCCACCTGGAGGACGTCAGCTGGAAGTACACCGGTAGGCTTTTATTTACAAACCCCGTTTCCATATGAGTTGGGAAATTGTGTTAGATGTAAATATAAACAGAATACAATGATTTTCAACCCATATTCAGTTGAATATGCTACAAACAGGGTATCCGTGGATCCTTAAAAAGTCTTAAATTCATGTATCTAAAATTAAGGCCTTAAAAAGTATTACATTTATTAGAAATTCCTAAATTGGTCTTAAACTCAGTACTCAATGGTCTTAAATTGTCCGGCCAGTTTTTTTGTTTTTTTTCTGGGCACGTCTTTGAGTAAAACTTACGGCACGTCTTTGAGTAAAAGTGAGTGATTTCAGCTCACTCATTTTTTCTTTGTATCTCTTCAAGAGATACAAAGAAAAAAATAAAGGCAGAACTCGTGAATGAGAACAGCCAGCTGAAGCTCAACCGAGGCTCATTTGAGTGTGTGTTCAGTGTTTTGTTGTTGATGTTACAATACTGTTTTGCACTATTATTGCACTATTATTGACCAAATGTAATTGATTTTTACCCTCACCTCGGTTATTATGTTTTTACTGGCATTGGTGTCTGTTTGTTTGTTTTGGATGTCAAAGTTTTTGGATCTCTCAAGATTTTTGCTAAGCTGTTTGGCAGAGTGGTGCTTATCAGTTTGTTTATTAATAAACATACAAAAAGTAAAGTTGACTGATTGGCATTGAGGTTGTAGTACAGTGGGATCCCCAACCATCGCTTATATTTATTCTTCCATCCATCCATTTTCTACCGCTTATTCCTTGGCAACACTAAATTGGCCCTAGTGTGTGAATGTGAGTGTGAATGTTGTCTGTCTATCTGTGTTGGCCCTGCGATGAGGTGGCGACTTGTCCAGGGTGTACCACGCCTTCCGCTTATATTTATAGATTTTTTATTATTTTTTTTTCGGTCTTAAATTTCATTCAAGGTGGCATTAAAAAGGTCTTAAAAAGTCTTAAATTTGACTTGCTGAAACCTGCAGATACCCAGTACAAAGACAAGATATTTGATGTTTAAACTCATAAACTTTATTTTTTTTTTTTGCAAATAATTAACTTAGAATTTCATGGCTGCAACATGTGCCAAAGTAGTTGGGAAAGGGCATGTTCACCACTGTGTTGCATCACCTTTTCTTTTAACAACACTCAATAAACCTTTGGGAACTGAGGAGACACATTTTTAAGCTTTTCAGGTGGAATTCTTTCGCATTCTTGTTTTATGTACAGCTTAAGTTGTTCAACAGTCCGGGGTCTCCATTGTGGTATTTTAGGCTTCATAATGCGCCACACATTTTCAATGGGAGACAGGTCTGAACTACAGGCAGGCCAGTCTAGTACCCGCACTCTTTTACTATGAAGCCACGCTGTTGTAACAAGTGACTTGTTATTGTCTTGCTGAAATAAGCAGGGGCGTCCATGATAACGTTGCTTGGATGGCAATATATGGCTTTTCAACTTTGCACCTAAAACAGTCCTGATGGTTCTTTTCTTCTTTGGTCCGGATGACACAACGTTCATCGTTTCCCAAAAAACAATTTGAAATGTGGACTCGTCAGACCACAGAACACTTTTCCACTATGCATCAGTCCATCTTAGAGAAGCCGGCGGCGTTTCTGGGTGTCGTTGATAAATGGCTTTGGCTTTGCATAGGAGTTTTAACTTGCACTTACAGATGTAGCGGCAAACTGTAGTTACTGGCAGTGGTTTTCTGAAGTGTTCCTGAGCCCATGTGGTGATATCCTTTACACACTGATGTCGCTTTTTGATCCAGTACCGCCTGAGGGAACTAAAGTCTGTTATATCACCGCTTATGTTCAGTGATTTCTCCAGATTCTCTGAACCTTTTGATAGTATTATGGACAGTAGACGGTGAAATTCCTTGCAATAGATCTTCGAGAAATGTTGTTCTAAAACTGTTTTACAATTTTCTCACACATTTGTTCATAAAGTGGTGACCTTCGCCCCGTCCTTGTTTGTGAATGACTGAGCACACCTGTGGGATGTTCCAAATAAGTGTTTGATGAGCATTCCTCAACTTTATCAGTTTTTATTGCCACTTTTCCCAACTTGCCGGCATCAAATTCTAAAGTTAATGATTATTTGCAAAAAAAAAAAAAAGGTTTATCAGTTTGAGCATCAAATATGTTGTCTTTGTAGTGCATTCAACTGAAAATGGGTTGAAAATGATTTGCAAATCATTGTATTCTGTTTTTATTTACATCTAACACAATTTCCCAACTCATATGGAAACGGGGTTTGTATTCCCAAAGCAAGTCAGTTTTTTTTTGTTTGTTTGCTTCCTCGGTTTGTCCCCAGCCCTGAATCTGATCGGACCTCGTGCCATGGACGTCCTGGCGGAGCTCTCCTACGTCTCCATGACGCCGGATCACTTTCCCTCCATGTTCTGCAAGGTGTGGAACTCCCGGGAACGTCTTTGCCACGCAGGAATCGTGACTTACCGCGTTTGCGCCCCCACAGGAAATGAGCGTGGGCTACGCCAACGGCATCCGAGTGATGAGCATGACTCACACGGGCGAGCCGGGATTCATGCTCTACATCCCCATCGAGGTGAGCTTTCTTCTTCTTCTTCTTCCCCCAAGCTCTGTCGCCTTCACACGGACATCTCTTCTCCCTCCGCAGTACGCGCTGCACGTGTACAACGAGGTCATGTCGGTGGGGCAGAAGTACGGCATCCGCAACGCCGGCTACTACGCCCTGCGGAGCCTCCGCATCGAGAAGTTCTTCGCCTTCTGGGGTCAAGACTTGGACGCCTTCACCACGCCGCTGGAGTGCGGACGCGAGTTCAGGGTCAAGTTCGATAAGGTGCGTGTCCACTTGCACTCTTACACCTTCTTCGTCTCACCAACACTAAATATTTCAATGATTATTATTATTATTATTGCAACTTTGTGTTGATTTGATTTTATAAATGTGGAAGTGCATTTTTGGCCATTTAATATTTATACTAAAAAAAATAGGATTTCAATCAATCAATCAATCAATGTTTACTTATATAGCCCTAAATCACTAGTGTCTCAAAGGGCTGCACAAACCACTACGACATCCTCGGTAGGCCCACATAAGGGCAAGGAAAACTCACACCCAGTGGGACGTCGGTGACAATGATGACTATGAGAACCTTGGAGAGGAGGAAAGCAATGGATGTCGAGCGGGTCTAACATGATACTGTGAAAGTTCAATCCATAATGGGTCCAACACAGTCGCGAGAGTCCAGTCCAAAGTGGATCCGACACAGCAGCGAGAGTCCCGTTCACAGCGGAGCCAGCAGGAAACCATCCCAAGCGGAGGCGGATCAGCAGCGCAGAGATGTCCCCAGCCGATACACAGGCAAGCAGTACATGGCCACCGGATCGGACCGGACCCCCTCCACAAGGGAGAGTGGGACATAGGAGAAAAAGAAAAGAAACGGCAGATCAACTGGTCTAAAAAGGGAGTCTATTTAAAGGCTAGAGTATACAAATGAGTTTTAAGGTTAGACTTAAATGCTTCTACTGTGGTGGCATCTCAAACTTTTACCGGGAGGGCATTTCAGAGTACTGGAGCCCGAAATGAAAACGCTCCATAGCCCGCAGACTTTTTTTTGGGCTTTGGGAATCACTAATAAGCCGGAGTCCTTTGAACGCAGATTTCTTGCCGGGACATATGGTACAATAAAATCGGCAAGATAGGATGGAGCTAGACCGTGTAGTATTTTATACGTAAGTAGTAAAACCTGAAAGTCACATCTTAAGTGCACAGAAAGCCAGTGCAGGTGAGCCAGTACAGGCGTAATGTGATCAAACTTTCTTGTTCTTGTCAAAAGTCTAGCAGCCGCATTTTGTACCAACTGTAATCTTTTAATGCTAGACATGGGGAGACCCGAAAATAATACGTTACAGTAGTCGAGGCGAGACGTAACAAACACATGGATAATGATCTCAGCGTCTTTAGTGGACAAAATGGAGCGAATTTTAGCGATATTACGGAGATGAAAGAAGGCCGTTTTAGTAACGCTTTTAATGTGTGCCTCAAAGGAGAGAGTTGGGTCGAAGATAATACCCAGATTCTTTACCGTGTTGCCATGTTTAATTGTTTGGTTGTCAAATGTTAGAGTTGTATTATTAAATAGAGGTCGGTGTCTAGCAGGACCGATAATCAGCATTTCCGTTTTTTTGGCGTTGAGTTGCCGATTTAAAATAAATAAATACTTCAGTACTAAAAAATGTCGAAATTAGAATTGTTCCAATACTACAAATTTATTCTCATTAATTAATGCTTATCAGATACTAAATTATAAATTATTACCCTGCTATGTATTTTAACACTACTTTTAATATTGTTATCATACTTTATGTAATATTATTACACTACACATTGCGTTCAATAACTTTTTCTTTTGAATTTGTCATAATTTCCACCCATATTTTCAATTTATTGTAATAAAATTACACTTTCGACACATTTTTACATAAATATATTATTATTACACTGCATATATATTCTTTAGGGGTGTAGCGGTACACAACAATTTTGGTTCGGTACGTACCCCGGTTTAGAGGTCACGGTTCAGTTCATTTTCGGTACAGTAAGAAAACAAAAAAATATAAATTTTTTGGGTTATTTATTTACCAAATTTGTAAACAATGGCTTTATCCTTTTAACATTGGGAACACTAGTAATTCTGCCCACATTATTCAACATTAAACTGCCTCAAATTGTTGCTCAGATTAAATAAAATGACAAAATTTTTCTTCTACATATAAAAAGTGCAACATTAAACGGTTTCAAGTCAACTCATCATGCTTAATTTATTACAGCATTTGGGGAAGCCTGTAGTTGATTTTTATTATGTAAATGTTATATTTTTATCAACATGTGATAGCAGAGACCTGCCATTCTAATATTTTCTGTCTGTAAAACACACACGCACATACACACACACCGCAAAATGAGCTAACGTTACGCTAAAAGCTAATTAGCCTTCACCTCAAGCCAGAACTGCGAGCGAGCTGAGCTGCAGTTTAAGTTTCTAGAAGGTCAACGGGCTCATAGTGATGTTAGTAGTAGTTGACTGGGAAGGTGTTTATTATCATTTGGGGAGAGTACCCTGCCTTATGCTCACCTGCTAAACAACTATCTGCTCGACGCTAATGCAATGACTCCATGCGCTCTGAATACGCACTGCTGATTGGCTGTTATCGCTTTGTATGTAACAAATGAGATGGTTGTGTGGGTGGGACAATGCTGGGTGCTGAGACAGAGGCAGAAGAAGCAAAGCAGCTTGTTAAGACTTTAGCTTAGAAACTGGTTCGGTACACCCCCGTACCGAACCGAAACTCCCGTACCGAAAGGGTTCAATACAAATACACGTACCGTTACACCCCTAATATTCTCACGCTACATTTATTATTATTATTATTATTATTATTATTATTATTATTATTATTCTTGAGTAGTCCTGGGTTTGATCCTGGGCTCGGGATCTTTCTGTGTGGAGTTTGCATGTTCTCTCCGTGACTGCGTGGGTTCCCTCCGTGTACTCGGGCTTCCTCCCACCCACAAAGACATGCACCTGTAGTATACTACAGAAGTTTTTAAATGACTTTTTTCTTCTATATTGTCACAATTTCCACCCATATTTTCAATTTATTGTGATGAAATTACACTTTCAACGTGTTTTTTAAAGGGGAACATTATCACCAAACCTATGCAAGCGTCAATATATACCTTGATGTTGCAGAAAAAAGACCATGTATTTTTTTAACCGATTTCCGAACTCTAAATGGGTGAATTTTGGCAAATTAAATGCCTTTCTGTTTATCGGTCTTTTAGCGATGACGTCAGAATGTGACGTCACCGAGGTAACACACCCGCCATATTCATTTTTACATTACAAACACCGGGTCTCAGCTCTGTTATTTTCCGTATTTTCGACTATTTTTTGGAACCTTGTAGACATCATGCCTCGTCGGTGTGTTGTCGGAGGGTGTAACAACACTAACAGGGAGGGATTCAAGTTGCACCACTGGGCAAGAAATCTGCCGCCAGACCCCCATTGAATGTGCCAGAGTGTCTCCACATTTTACCGGCGATGCTAAGACAGACATGGCACAGAGATGTATGGATAACCTGCAGATGCATTTGCAACGATTAAGTCAACGAAATCACAAAGGTGAGTTTTGTTGATGTTATTGACTTATTTGCTAATCAGACATATTTGGTCACGGCATGACTGCCAGCTAATCGATGCTAACATGCTACGCTAATCGATGCTATCATGCTATTTACGCTAGCTGTATGTACATTTGAAACTAGATACCCATATTTAATGCGAAACAAACACTTACCAATCGACGGATTTATGTTGCTCCAGTGTCACAAGATGCGAAAGTCCTGATCGTTTGGTCCGCACATTTTACCGGCGATGCTAATAAGGCAGCCATGCTATGGGTCACTTCATTAGGTACACCCATGCTATGGCCGAATAGCGTCAATAGCTATTCGCTCAATAGCTTCAATTTCTTCTTCAATTTCGTTTTCACTATCTGCCTCCATACGCCGACCATCTGTTTCAATACATGCGTAATCTGTTGAATCAATTAAGCCGCTGAAATCTGAGTCTGAATCCGAGCTAATGTCGCTATATCTTGCTGTGGTAACCGCCATGTTGTTTGTATTGGTAGCACTGTATGACGTCACAGGGAAATGGATAGTGGTTTCGAAGATAGCGAAAATAAGGCACTTTAAAGCTTTATTTAGGGATATTCCGGGACCGGTAAAATTTTGAAAAAAACTTCAAAAAATACAAGCCAGTGGGAACTGTTTTTTATTGTTTTTAACCCTTTTGAAATTGTGATAATGTTCCCCTTTAACATACGTATATTGTTATTACACTGCATATATATTCCCACACTACATTTATTATTATTCTCTTACTTGATGTATTATTATTAGTACTCAACAGATTTTTTTAAACAACTTTTTTCTTCTATATTGTCATAATTTCTTCCCATCTTTCAAATGTATTCTCATCAAATTGAACTTTTGACATAATTTTTTCACAAGACTTTTTTCATGTCATCAGGTCATTTATTTCTGTGTTACAAACACAAATTCTACAGTTTTTTTTTTTAATGAAGAATTTTTTTCCTCTTCTAAAAAAATAATTATTTTGCAAGATTAGAAGAAAAAAATTCTCCTAAGTATATTTTGACTGTTTTTTTTCGCATCCACTTGTGTCATAAAATGACTACTTCTTCTTTCTAAAATGTTTTTCACATGATTATTTTGAATTTATGAGATCATTTCCTCTTATTATTACAAAATTATTTCAATAAACCGACAAAAGTTTCCATATTTTTTTTTTTTACTTTTTCTCGTAATTAGTTTTTTCTACAACAAATATTTGTCCTCGGTGGTCATGTACAGTATTATAAATATTAGTTTGTGTTGATTTCATTTTTTTTAATATTTTATTGCATGTTTTCCAAAAATGTTTGGTCATTAAATATTTATTCTAATGATTAAAAAACGGACGAATCATGTTCAGTATTAAAAATTTATGAAATTTAAATTTTCCATACACTACAAATGTATTCTCATTAAATATTGCTTATTCGATACCAACTTTATTTGTAAAATAAACACTGTATATTATTACACTGCATGTATATTCTCACACTACATTTCACATTGCAACATACTTTATGTATTGATAATAAACCTAAGATGTTTGTTCCGTATTGTCATCATTTCCCCCGTACTTCAAATTTATTCCAATAAAGTTACACTTTTGACTTTATCTTTTGAAAATAATTTGTCATGTCCATCCATCCATTTTCTAGAAGTAATTGATTTTTGTATTATTAATTCATTTTGTATAGTATTCTCCTTTATTGCATCATTACAACTGTACTGTTCCATTAAAAAAAAAAAACTAATAGTACACATGAAAAATAATAGGCTGCTGTTACTCCCGTGACCCCAAGAGGGACAAGCAGTAGAAAATGGATGGCTGGATGGCTAATACACATTATACAGTTTACATCCATCCATTTTCTACCGCTTGTCCTGTTCGGGCCACGGGGGGTGCTGGAGCCTATCTCAGCTGCATTCGTATGAAGTTATTTTTTAATCAGCTTTTTCCTCTTTTTAAAATAATTATTTTGCAATATTAGGTGAAAATATGTGACCCAATTCTCCTGAAATAATTATTTCCATCGTTATGACCGTTGTTTTCTTTTAGCATTCACTCGTGTCGTACAATTACTATTTCTAAATTCTGATTCTGCGATTATTATTTTCATTCATGGGATTATTTCCTCATAAAATGACTTGTTTCCGTATGAGTTTTGAAATAACTTTTCCTCCTTTTTTTTTTTCAATTACTAATATTTTTTATCAGAGGTAATTTATTCTCTGTATTTTAAATTAATTTTCAAAAAATTCATTACAACTATTCCATTTAAAAAAAATAATACATGAAAAAATATCTATTTTCCACATTAAAAATTGTTTAATAGACTTTTTTTCCCTCTTTAAAAATAATTATTTTGCAATATCAGAAAAAAGATTTTATATATATATATATATATATATATACATATATATATATATATATATACATATATATATGTTTTTACTATGACTGTTTTTGTTTGCATTGACTCGTGTGATGACCAAACTTTGTCTCGTCTTCTTCGTTACCTTTACCATCATGTAGCACCATCTGCTGGTCACATTGTGTATCACTAGTCAGTTGAGCTGCACATCATGACACGTAATCAATCGTATGTGATTGATTGATTGATTAATTTCACTCAAAAGTGCAGATTTTAAGCATTGAAATCATTTCTATAGTTTGAGAACACCCAACGGGGTGCAGTAAAGTGTTAATTATGTGGTATTACGCCCAGGTGGCTCAGTTAACTGCCCTTTTTATGCCGTTTTGCAAGACCCCTGTCACGTGACTTCACACTTGACACCTCATTGGCTGCTTCTGAGACAGGATCGATTGCTTTATGTTTTATTAACTTTTAATTACCACTTTTTATTTCTGTTTTTCCATGAGTGTTATTTTTACTAGTGAGATTATATCCTTATGATTTTACACAAGTATTTCAATAAGACAACTTGTTTGTTTCTGTATTATTTTTTGTTTTAAACCTTTTCTCGTAATGAGTTTTTTCCCCCCATCGGAGGTAATTTATTTCTGTATTATAAATCAATTTTCACAAAATGCTTCTATTTTACACCATTACTACTATTAAATCTAAAAAAATAATACACATAACATTATATTTTCCATAATTTTTTTTTTTTAATGAAGACTTTTTTTACTTCTTAAACATTATTATTTAGCAATATTAGAAGAATAAGATATTACACAATTCTCAATTTTTTAGTAGTATGACTTCTATTTTTTTTTTGCATTTACTCGTGTCATACAATTATTCTTATTTCTCTTTTTCCATTATTCTTTTCATTCTTGGGATTATTACAGAATAATTTTAATAAGATGACTTGTTTCAATATTAATTTTGAAATACTTTTTTTTTTCCCTAATTACAAACATGTCATCAGAGGTACATTTTTTTTCTATATTATAAATGAATTCGTGTCCTCTCAATTGCTCTGTTGATCACTATTCTGAATGTTGCTGGCCTGGGTTTGGAATAGTATTATTATGGTATTATTGAGTATTATTTTGTGGGACTGATTAATTAAAAAAATTAATTTAAAATTAATTAATCTTTATAGAATTCTCCTTTGTTTGTATCATTACAGCTACCGTATTTTTCGGACTATAAGTCACAGTTTTTTTCATAATTTGGCCAGGTTTGCGACTTATACTCAGGAGCGCCTTATGTGTGAAATTATTGACACATTACTGTAAAATATGAAATAATATTATTTAGCTCATTCACGTAAGAGACTAGATGTGTAATATGTTACGTTAACTTACTAAACACATTCTCATTTGGTTATTTATGCGTCATATAACGTACACTTATTCAGCCTGTTGTTCACTATTTTCACTTTATTTTAGATAGCCTTTCAAATGTCTATTCTTGGTGTTGGGTTTGATCAAATAAATTTCCCCCAAAATTGCGACTTTTACTCCAATGCGACTTCCATCCATGCATTTCCTACCGCTTATTCCCTTTTGGGGCCGCGGGAGACGCTGGCGCCTATCTCAGCTACAATCGGGCGGAAGGCGGGGTACACCCAGGACAAGTCGCCACCTCATCGCAGGGCTCCAATGCGACTTATATATGTTTTTTTCCCCCCTTCTTTATTATGCATTTTCGGCAGGTGCGACTTATACTCCGGAGCGACTTATACTCCGAAAAATACGGTACTCCATTAAAAAAATTATACCACAAACAAAAAAATGTAATATATATTTTTTTAAATGTTCCTACTTGAAATGATACCTAAAGTACTTTTTTTTTTTACTGTTATGACCACTTTTTTTTTTATTTAGCATCCACGTGTCAGAAAATTCTAACTTCTTCTTTCTATTTTTCTCATGATTATTAATTTCATTTGAGATTATTTCCTCATAATATTACACAATTATTTAAATAGGATGACTTTGTTCCATATTGTTTTTAAATAACTTTTTTTCAAAATGCGCCTTTTTTTTGTCTTCAGAAAAAAAATCAATTAATCTGCATTAACCCTTGTATTATGTTGGAAAAAATGACATTGATTATGTTGCAGGTAGTTTTGACCCGTACTGTGTAAATGCACTCAAAAAAACAGGTTAAACCAATAACAATTTTATTTTAGGTTGTATAAACATTTAGAAAAGTGACATACAATACATTTTTTTATTCCAATTGTATTATGTTAAGGGTCAATTTGACCCATTTCCGTTTTTGAGTTGATAAAAGCACTGGTTATCCTTTCTTTTTCTTGCTGAAATCTGGTGACTTTTCCTCATCTAGGGTCATGAACTGGTGTGTAAATCTGGACACTTTGTTGTGTAGTGGAATGTTTGTGCAGAGTTTGTATAAAAAGATGATGTTGCGAGTCATTTTGACCCAGGCGCTTTAATGTGGGTAAATAGCTGTTCAGATCCAAAAATAAACATGTCTCCTTGATGTACTTTTTACTTGGATGTACAATTGTTTGTATTGTGATTGTCTCTGAGACCCAGAGCCAGGTGTGTGAAGAGAGGGAACTTTCTCACACTTGTCCTTGTCTCCTCAGATGTCATCCTTCTGGAGCTCATTTTTGGTGAGTTTGTCAAAGAGATGACATGAGAACAGTGACAAGGACAAGTGTGAGAAAGTTCCCTCTCTTCACACACCTGGCTCTGGGTCTCAGAGGCAATCAAAATACGAACAATTGTACATCCAAGTAAAAAGTACATCAAAGAGACTTGTTTATTTTGGCTATTTACCCACATTAAAGCTTCTGGGTCAAAATGACCCGCAACATCATCTTTGTATACAAACTCTGCAAGACATTCCAATACAAAACAAAGTGTCCAGATTTCACACACCAGTTCATGACCCTAGATGAGGAAAAGTCAACAAATTTCAGCAAGAAAAACAAAGGATAACCAGTACTTTAATAAACACAAAAACTGAAATGGGTCAAATTGACCCTCAACATAATACAAGGGTTAACCCTTGTATTATGTTGGGAAAAAATAACATTGATTATGTTGCGGGTCGTTTTGACCCCCGCTGTGTAAATGCACTCAAAACAGTCACGAAAACAGGTTAAACCAATAACAATTTTATTTTAGGTTGTATAAACATTTAGAAAAGTGACATACAATACATTTTTTTTATTCCAATTGTATTATGTTAAGGGTAAATTTGACCCATTTCAGTTTTTGTGTTGATCAAAGCACTGGTTATCCTTTCTTTTTCTTGCTGAAATCTGGTGACTTTTCCTCATCTAGGGTCATGAACTGGTGTGTAAATCTGGACACTTTGTTGTGTAGTGGAATGTTTGCGCAGAGTTTGTATAGAAAGATGATGTTGCGAGTCATTTTGACCCAGGCGCTTTAATGTGGGTAAATAGCTGTTCAGATCCAAAAATAAACATGTCTCCTTGAGGTACTTTTTACTTTGATGTACAATTGTTTGTATTTTGATTGTCTCTGAGACCCAGAGCCAGGTGTGTGAAGAGAGGGAACTTTCTCACACTTGTCCTTGTCTCCTCAGATGTCATCCTTCTGGAGCTCATTTTTGGTGAGTTTGTCAAAGAGATGACATGAGAACAGTGACAAGTACAAGTGTGAGAAAGTTCCCTCTCTTCACACACCTGGCTCTGGGTCTCAGAGGCAATCAAAATACGAACAATTGTACATCAAAGTAAAAAGTACATCAAAGAGACTTGTTTATTTTGGCTATTTACCCACATTAAAGCGTCTGGGTCAAAATGACCCGCAACATCATCTTTGTATACAAACTGCAAGACATTCCACTACACAACAAAATGTCCAGATTTTACACACCACTTCATGACCCTATATGAGGAAAAGTCACCAAATTTCAGCAAGAAAAAGAAAGGATAACCAGTACTTTGATAAACACAAAAACTGAAATGGGTCAAATTGACCCTCAACATAATAGAAGGGTTAAAATACAAATCTGTCATTTTTTGGGAAGGCGTTCTTTGCTGTAAAATATCCGGATGTTAATTAGTGCCGTCTCTCCCCGGACACCAGGACACGGACTTCCTGGGCCGCGCTGCTCTGCTGCAGCAGCGCCACGACGGCGTCTCGCGCCGCTTCGTCATGCTGGTGCTGGAGGACCACGACACGGAGCTGGACCTGTGGCCCTGGTGGGGCGAGCCCATCTACCGCAACGGGCAGCTGGCGGGCGCCACCACCAGCAGCGCCTACAGCTACACGCTGGAGCGCCACGTCTGCCTGGGCTTCGTGTCGCCGCCGCCGGGCCCCGACGGCCTCCCCACCGCCATCACGCCGGACTTCATCAACCGCGGCGACTACGAGGTGGACATCGCCGGCCAGCGCTACCCGGCCAAAGCCAAACTCTACCCCTTCAGCTCGCAGTTCACGCAGCACAAGAGGCGCAAGGAGGACCTGGAGCTCAGCAACCTGCAGGGCAAGTGACGTCCGCCGCCGCCGCCTCCTCCGCCGTCCGTACGGAGCACTCCTGCTCCTACGCCACCTTTTTCCTTTCTTCCAAGTGCAATACTCCCCAAGGCACCATACTTGGTTGTGGACTAAAAAGTGCCTTTGAAGGCAGCGTCCGTGCTTTGACATGAAGAAGCCGTGCTAAAAAAACGTTTGCTTTTGCCGCGTCCGTCACTTCTTTGTCGTCTACGCCGTGACTTCTCATTCGAAACCGCCTTCGCTTTTTGATGCTGTTTAGGGAAACGCCTTCAATATTCCCCGTCCGTCACGAGTCGAAAGAAGCCGCGTCCATCTTTCATTGGCAAAGTACGAGTAGTAAAACCAAACCCCCAAAGAAAAACTCCCCCCAATTTTTTTACGTCCCACTTATTGCTACAGGGTTTTTTCTCATAAAATCGCTCCTTCCCCCGAGAATGAAAACTTTTATGGCTTATATTTGAATGAGTATTCTCTTAAAAATCAAAGAAGAGTTTTCATTAATTTCATAAGTTAAGACTTTTTTCTGTAATACTGCAAATGTCAAGAAATGTCTCAACGCGTCATAACATTGGGGAAATAAAACACAAATATTTGTACTACAGTATAATAAAATCATAAAATTACAACTTTTAATTTAATTTAAATCAATAATGAATAAAAAAATGGTCACTTCTTTGTCGTCTGCGCCGTGACTTCTCATTCGAAACCGCCTTCGCTTTTTGATGCTTTTTAGGGAAACGCCTTCAATATTCCCCGTCCGTCACGAGTCGAAAGAAGCCGCGTCCATCTTTCATTGGCAAAGTACGAGTAGTAAAACCAAACCCCCAAAGAAAAACTCCCCCAAATTTTTTTACGTCCCACTTATTGCTACAGGGTTTTTTCTCATAAAATCACTCCTTCCCCCGAGAATGAAAACTTTTATGGCTCATATTTGAATGAGTATTCTCTTAAAAATCAAAGAAGAGTTTTCATTAATTTCATAAGTTAAGACTTTTTTCTGTGATACTGCAAATGTCAAGAAATGTCTCAACGCGTCATAACATTGGGGAAATAAAACACAAATATTTGTACTACAGTATAATAAAATCATACAATTACAACTTTTAATTTAATTTAAATCAATAATGAATATCATTCACTTAAAAAAATGGTCACTTCTTTGTCGTCTACGCCGTGACTTCTCATTCGAAACCGCCTTCGCTTTTTGATGCTTTTTGGGGAAACGCATTCAATATTCCCCGTCCGTCACGAGTCGAAAGAAGCCGCGTCCATCTTTCATTGGCAAAGTACGAGTAGTAAAACCAAACCCCCAAAGAAAAACTCCCCCCAATTTTTTTACGTCCCACTTATTGCTACAGGGTTTTTTCTCATAAAATCACTCCTTTCCCTGAGAATGAAAACTTTTATGGCTTATATTTGAATGAGTTCTCTTAAAAATCAAAGAGTTGTTTTCATTAATTTCATAAGTTAAGACTTTTTCTGTAATACTGCAAATGTCAAGAAACGTCTCAACGCGTCATAACATTGGGGAAATAAAACACAAATATTTGTACTACAGTATAATTAAATCATAAAATTACAACTTTAAATTTAATTTAAATCAATAATGAATATCATTCACTTAAAAAAATGGTCACTTCTTTGTCGTCTGCGCCGTGACTTCTCATTCGAAACCGCCTTCGCTTTTTGATGCTTTTTAGGGAAACGCCTTCAATATTCCCCGTCCGTCACGAGTCGAAAGAAGCCGCGTCCATCTTTCATTGGCAAAGTACGAGTAGTAAAACCAAACCCCCAAAGAAAAACTCCCCCAAATTTTTTTACGTCCCACTTATTGCTACAGGGTTTTTTCTCATAAAATCACTCCTTCCCCCGAGAATGAAAACTTTTATGGCTTATATTTGAATGAGTATTCTCTTAAAAATCAAAGAAGAGTTGTTTTCATTAATTTAATAAATTAAGACTTTTTTCTGTGATACTGCAAATGTCAAGAAATGTCTCAACGCGTGGGGGAAATAAAACACAAATATTTGTATTACAGTATAATAAAGTCATAAAATTACAACTTTTCTCTCATACGTGTAATATTAACATTTAATTTAAATCAATCATGAATATCATTCACTTAAAAAAATGTTTAACATCGACTTTTTTAACAATGCTTACAACTCTTGACTTAAATCCTGGAAAATTACTTGCTACAACTTGAATTAAATTAAAAAATGTATTTTAAAAAATTTGTTATTTCTAAATGTTATTAATAATAATATAATTTACATTCAAAAATTTTTTAAGGTTAGACATGTATGGTAGTAGTTCTTAAAAATTCCTTGCAACTATGACCTAAATCTTGGATAATTACTTGCTACAACTTATATTAAAAAAAATAAATAAAAATGATCTTATTTCAAAATGGTATTATTAATAATAATATAATTCACATAAATGTGTAACATTAGACATGTAATGCAGTACAATTCTTAAATATTTGTACCTATGACCTAAATCTTGGAAGTTAATTGGTACAACTTACATTAAATTAAAAAAAATGTATTCCAAATTATCTTATTTCTAAATGTTATTAATAATCCATCCATCCATTTTTCTACCGCTCGTCCCCTCACATACAAATGTGTACCATTAGACATGTATGGTAGTACAGTTCTTAAAAATCTTTGTAACAATGACCTAAATCTTGGAAAATTACTTGCGACACATCAAATTAAAATTGATATCAAAAAATTAGAACATATTTTAAATGTTATCAAAAATAATGAATATAATTTACATTAAAAAAATTTAACATTACACAATGGTCATACAATTCTTAAAATTCCCATCAAATGTAATTAAAAAATTATCTAATATTTAAATTTGAATAAAAATTAATATATTTCACATCAAAAATGTCTAACATTAGACATTTATGTAGATACAAATCTTAAAAATATGAATTCAATCTTGGAAAAGTACTTGCTACTACTTACATAATTATTTCAAATGTAATTAAAAATAGGTTTAATTTTTAAATGTATTTAAAAATATTGTGTATTCCCTTCAAAAATGTGTTTATTAGACATGTATGGTCATCAGTTCTTAAACATCCTTGTAACTATGACTTGCTACAACTTAAATAAAAAATGTTTAAAAAAAGTTTCTAATGTTTTCATTAATTAAAAACAATTAATATATTTCACATACAAAATGCATACCATTAGAAATGAATGGTCATACAATTCTTAAAAATCCTCAAACTATGACTTAAATCTAGGAACATTACTTTCTACTATTTATATTGATATTTTAATTTATTTAAATTCTTTTTTTTTTATTGAATTAAAAATAATATTTATAAATGAATATACCCATCAAAATGTGTAAAAGTAGACATGTGTGGTCAACAATTATTAAAATTCCTTGTAACTTTGACTTAAATCTTGGTAAATTACCTTCTACAACTTGCATCAAATTAAAAATTGTTAAAAAAAAACAATTCTTAAAAATATTAACTAAATCTTGAAAAAATGACTTACTACTACTACTTTTTCTAAATTTAATAAAAAAATATTTTTTATTCAATAAAAAAATTACAATTACACAATTCTTATATTACACATTTATGGTCATGAAATAAGTGAATCTTGTAATGGTCCATTTTACAACTTGCACATATTTAAATCAAGTTATAGTAAGACTTAAGTAAAAATAAATGTAATATTGGCAGAATAAAATATGACCTAGTTCACAAAACACTAATTAAATAAAAATGACTACTTCCAAAAATCTGGAACATTTGACGTGAATTATCATGAAATTCATAAAAATCTTTGAAACTATTACTTGACTATCATACATTTTCTTGTCACAACTTTGGACATATTTCACTCAAACTCCAAATAATTATTAAAATAAATGTTGTATAATTACACATATGGTTATCTTGTTTGTAAAACATGTAAAAAAGAAAAAAATATGTTTTTTTTTATATTATTGGGGTAAAAATGACCTAATTTACATGAAATATATTATTTTGTTTAGTCAAAAACAAAATAAAATATAAAAAAAACAAACAAAACATTAGACATTTTAGTGTCCTAAAATGAGTTTTACTCCCACTTAAATTTTAACTTTTTTAACCAACTTATTCTTGTTCCATACAAATCATTATTCGATATTTTCAGCAACACAAATGCAATGTGGTGACCTTCCTGTCAGCATTTTCATATCATATTTTATATTTTATCCATCATATCAGCAAAGCCACTTATTTTGCGCTGGTCAAAAGTCGCGAGAAATAATGATAGCAAAAATGTTGAAAAAAAAACAATTGACAAAGTTTGGCTTTAATTGCGTGGATGATTCGGAAAGTTTACGTTTCTTTATCTAGAAAAATTACTTATTTTCATCCTGCTGAAGTTTTTTTTTTTTTTTAAACATAAATATATATATATAATTTTTTTTATTTAATGTGCGAGGCAAGCAAAAACACATTCCTCATCTTTAATGTTTCAGCAAACGAGTCAGGTCGTCGTTTTCACTCCGTATTGAGATATATATATATATATATATACATATATATGTGTGTGTATATATATATATATATATATATATATATATATATATATATATACACATATATACATACATACACATAGATTATGCAAAAAAAGTTGAATTCATTAAAACATTTTACTAAATTACAAATCAATTTTATTACTTTTAAGATAAAATACAAATATATTAAAAGTATGACATTAAGTCAAAACGAAGAAAATATTTATTCATATTATATTGCTTACATTTATAATGTTAATATTCTTAAATGTAATCATTTCGTGTCCAAACTATCATACTTTTGTATTCATTGCATGCATAGATATACAGTAAATGTTTATACACTGAAAACAAATGTTCTTCTTTTAAGTGCACTACTTTGAAGTATATTGTATTGTCCAAATGCCAATATAATAAAAGACATTAAACTAAAAATAAAATATTTATTCATATTGATTACGTTTAAATTGTCTTTTTTTTGGGGAATTATATAATAATTTTGTGTCTATTCTTTAGGAACATGTATCCTCAAACTATGACTTAAATCTTGGAAAATTACCTGCTACTATTTATATTGATATTTTAATTTAATTAATTTTTTTTTATTGAATTAAAAATAATATTTATAATTGAATATACCCATCAAAATGTGCAACAGTAGACATGTGTGGTCAACAATTATTAAAATTCCTTGTAACTTTGACTTAAATCTTGGAAAATTACCTTCTACAACTTGCATCAAATTAATAATTGTTAAAAAAAACAATTCTTAAAAATATTAAATCTTGAAAAAATTACTTACTACTACTACTTTTATTAAATTTAATTTAAAAAAAAATTTTATTCAATAAAAAAATTACAATTACACAATTCTTATATTACACATTTATGGTCATGAAATAAGTGCATATACATAATACGTTTTAAATGTATTATGTATATGCAATGAAAATATATTTTCTTCTTTTAAAAGTGCACTACTTTGAAGTATATTCGTATTGTTCAAATACCAATATAATAACAGTAAAACAAACTAAATAGAAAAAAATATTTATTCATAATTATTACATTTAAATTGACTTTTTTTATATTATTTGTGAATTATATAACAATTTTGTGTCCATTCTTTAAGACCATCTATAATCATACATATATAGATAGAAATGTATATACACTGAAAATATATTTTCTCCTTTTTAATGCACTACTTTAAATATATTTGTATTGTTTGATATTATTATCAGACAGTACATTGAATTCAACTCTTTTTTTTGCAGTGTATGTATATGATACAGTATAATTATCAACACTTGCATAAGGTGAATGTAGATCACGTGACTTGAAGGAAGGGAAACACACTGAGGACAAATAAACATTCATATTGCATATTTATATCCAGATGATGTCAAAAAGTCCATTATTTTGTGTCGATATCGAGTGAGCCTAAATAAAAGACATGGTATCATAGCACTGACCATGCAAGTTTATTGATCCACCACCATCATCATCATCATCATATCCTCCTGGCTTTGCGAGGTCGGCAGCCATTGTGCGGCACGGGGGTGTTGTCGGTGATGGAGACCACCTCCAGGCCGCCCATGGTCAAACCTTCGATGGCCGACTGAAAGAAGGACACGCCGCTTAGCTTCAAAGAAATCCTGGCTGTGGACGCTGATTTTTTTGCACGGGAAATACTCCTTAATGTCTTTTTTTTACGGATATCATGCAAGTGTCAAAATACCGTATTTTCTTGAATTGCTGCCGGGTCAAACTAGTTTCGCTAAATAATTAGCGCTTGCTTAGCATTACCGCCGGTTCAGGATTAATGCCGGGTCAAACTCGTTTCGCAAAATATTATTTTTATTAGCGCATGTCTGGAATTTCCACCGGGTCAAACTCGTCACGTCACGAGTGACACTTCACTTGTTATCATTTTCAAAATGGAGGGCGCTGATTTCAATCATTTGAAATCGCATAAAGGGAAGAAGATTAATAGCTATTCAGTAGGATTTAAGGTCCAAGCTATTGAATATGCTAAAAAGAACAGTAAGCAGCTATGTTTTATTAATATACCGTAGCTGCGTGTGTCAAATATGAGTCATTAAATGACTCCTGCCTCCTTGTGGTAGAGGGTGCTAGTGATCCTTCATGCGACTACTCTGCTGCAGAAGAAGTGAGAACAAGCAGCAAATGTTTATTTTTTCCTCTCGCTTGCACTTTTAACATGGAGGATTACATATCTAGAATAAAACAATTTTCTAAACTGGACTTTCAATCAAAGCAGGAGGTAATAAAGGAAGATCTCCGTCGAGACAGAGAGACTTTTAAAACTGAAGAAAGATAAGGAAGACTTCTATAAAGAAGTTATCGATGCTTTTGATCAGAAGGAGCTGCGCATGGACTTCATTTATAAGTAAAGGTAAGACCATAATAACGTTTTTTTTTAATTAAATGTGCTTTTCATGATGGTATCCTTACATCACACTCAAATTTATAAGCACAGGCCTAAATTTACCGCATGCCTTTGCTAAATGCCGGAGTGAGAAGAGGTTTTAAATTAATCAGCGCCCTGGCTGCAATTTAAGGAAATACGGTAAGTTAACAATACAGACGCTTATTTACATTCTTGCAAGTGTAAAAAGAAGTCAAATAAAAACGAATATGCCGGGTTACTTCCTTTTTATATTTCTTACCTTCTCCTTTTGGATTAAGTGGTGCAAAAAAATAGGGATGCACGGAACCGAAGTCTGCTGTAATTTCCTGACGTCTTGCCTCAGGATATGTTTTTTTTTTTACTTTAATACTCTCATCTCGCTAACTTTTCTTGCTGAAATCATACTTCTCAAAATAAAGAGTTTGTTTGTTATAAAACTCAACCTAAGTAAATGTCATTTCATCATTAATTTATTATTTGAAAATGACATTATCTGGTAAAACAACTCACTTCTTGATAGTCATTGTTTTGGTAATATTAGGAGCTTTATTGTAATGAAAGGTATTCTTCTGTCAAATCACATGATTCCCTCTCTTTTTGTATATTCTATTTATTAATACAACTTGTACAATCAGCCCTTGTTTATCGCTTGATTCATTGGTTCCAGACATGAAATGAATTCCCCCAACATTATCTTATAACACAACTCAATTCTTGCTAATTTTTTGTGGTTGTTATACTACTTTGAATACATTTAAAATTATTTTGTGATATTACACATTTTTTAGTTTCGTTCTAATATTACGAAAAAAGTAAATTCTCATAAAATCAATACGCACAAATGTATTCTTAATTTTATTCAATAATTGTAAAATTCTGACTTCTCGTAACGTTACAAATTCATTTGAATAAAACCGTGGTATTGTGTTACAAAATAAACACTTTAAATGGCAGCAAATATCTGTAATATTACAAATTTGTTCTGATAAACAAAAAGTGTGTATTTTGTTAAGTTCAGTCCTAAAATTTATGAAAAAATAAATCACCATAAAATTAAGTTACTTTATTATATTAAAATTGTTATTTTTCCTGTAATATATCTTATTTTAATGACATTTATTTTTTTCTTGTAGTTACTACTTTTGTATATTCTCTTTATTAAGACAATTTAACTCCTGACCAATCATCCCTTGTTTATTGCTGTTAATTCTAATTGAAATAATTGCATTTTAGCGACATTGTCTTGAAATACGACTTAATTCCTGGTAATTATTTTTTGGTGTGAACATTTTTTTATTCTCATTAAAATTATTCATTATTATTTTGGAGTTTAGTTCTAATATTACGAGAAAAGTACATTTTCATGAAATCAATAGGTACAAATATATTCTTAATTTTATTTAATATTAGATGACTTCTTCTTTTAGTATTACAAAGTCATTCTAATAAAACCCGGATACTGTGTTACAAAACTATCATTTAACATAAAACAAATTACCGCCAATTTGATCCGAAAAAATAAAACTGTCTTTTTAAAAAAAATTTATTTAATCCTAAAATTATGTAGGGTAAAAAAAATAAACCCTCATAAAATTCTAAGTTACTTTTTTCTATTAAAAATGTAATTTTTCCTGTAATTTTACCATGTTATTGTAACTACATTTCTTTTTTTTCTTATGTATTTTCTCTTAATTAATACAACTTAACTCCTGTACACTCATCCCTTCTTTATTGCTTTTAATTCTAATTGCAGTGATTGCATTTTAGCGACATTATCTTGAAATACGACTTAATTCCTGGTAATTATTTTATGGTGTGAACATTTTTTTATTCTCATTAACATATTTCATTATTATTTTGGAGTTTAGTTCTAATATTACGAGAAAAGTACATTCTCATAAAATCAATAAGTACAAATGTATTCTTAATTTTATTTAATATTAGATGACTTTTTAGATGACTTCTTGTAGTATTACAAAGTCATTCTAATAAAATCTGGATACTGTGTTACAAAACTATCATTTAACATAAAACAAAATATTACCAATTTGATCCGAAAAAATAAAACTGTCTTTTTAAAAAAATTAAATTTATTCCTAAAATTATGTGGGGTAAAAAAATAAACCCTCTTAAAATTCTAAGTTACTTTTTTCTATTAAAAAATTAATTTTTCCTGTAATTTTACCATGTTATTGTAACTACATTTCTTTTTTTCTTATGTATTTTCTCTTAATTAATACAACGTGACTTCTGTACACTCATCCCTTCTTTATTGCTGGTAGTTGTTTTTAATAAATGTTTCCATAATATTATACATTTATTGTCAATAAATTGTATTTTGTAGTTTAGTTCTAAATTTACATTCTCAAAATCAGTACGTACAAATGTATTCCTCATTTTTTATTTATTTGATATTATTAAACTTTAATCTTTCTTTTTTTTCTGATGAAATGTTTAGAATGAAGTTGATGCATCCAGATAGATCTCTATTACAATCCCCAAAGAGGGCACTTAAGTTGATGATTACTTCCATGTGTAGAAATCTTTATAATTCACTTGTTTATTTTTCGATAAGTTTTTAGTTATTTTTATATCTTTTTTTTCCAAATAGTTCAGGAAAGACCACTACAAATGAGCAATATTTTGCACTGTTATACAATTTAATAAATCAGAAACTGATGACATAGTGTTGTATTTTACTTCTTTATCTCTTTTCAACCAAAAATGCTTTGCTTTGATTAGGGGGTACTTGAATTAAAAATGTTCACAGGGGGTACATCACTGAAAAAAGGTTGAGAACCACTGGTTTAAAGGGGAACATTATTACAATTTCAAAAGGGTTAAAAACAATAAAAATCAGTTCCCAGTGACTTGTTGTATTTTTTAAAGTTTTTTTCAAAATTTTACCGGTCCCGGAATATCCCTAAATAAAGCTTTAAAGTGCCTTATTTTCGCTAACTTAGAAACCACTATCCATTTCCCTGTGACGTCATACAGGGCTGCCAATACAAACAACATGGCGGTTACCACAGCAAGATATAGCGACATTAGCTCGGATTCAGACTCGGATTTCAGCGGTTTAAGCGATTCAACAGATTACGCATGTATTGAAACGGATGGTCGGAGTATGGAGGCAGATAGCGAAAACGAGATTGAAGAAGAAATTGAAGCTATTGAGCGAATAGCTATTGACGCTATTCGGCCATAGCGTGAGTGTACCTAATGAAGTGGCCCGTAGCAAATGGACAGTGGTTTCGAAGATAGCGAAAATAAGGCACTTTAAAGCTTTATTTAGGGATATTCCGGGACCGGTAAAATTTTGAAAAAAAATACAACAAGCCACTGGGAACTGATTTTTATTGTTTTTAACCCTTTTGAAATGGTGATAACGTTCCCCTTTAACAAACTTTATCGTGGATGTTCTCTACTAAACCCTTTCAGCAAAAATATGGCAATATCGCGAAATGATCAAGTACGACACATAAAATGAACCTGCTATCCCCGTTTAAATAAGAACATCTCATTTCAGTAGACCTTTAACGTGTACTCACCAGACGTCCTGGGCCGAGACCTTTGACCACCACGCGCACAAACGTCACTTCCTTTGCGGCGGCTTTCTGCTCGCCGTCCAGAAGAAGAAGAAGAAAAACAAAGCACGTTAGAAGTTATGTTTCACGTTTGCTTGCGAAGACGGCGAGGGGGAGCTACCGCTGCGGCGGAGATGCCGGTGCTCTGAGCGGCGACCGGCGTGGCCTTCTTTCTGTTCTTGAAACCTTCCGTCCCGCAGGAAGTCCTTATCATGGACTGTCCGTCGCAGTCCGTCAGGTGGATGTGTACGCTGCGGGAGGACATGGCGAGTGAGGCACGCTCCAGAAGGCGATTTGGAAGCGGCCGGGTATAATTACTTGTTGTACGTCGCTTTGATGTGCATGATGGGTAACTCCTCAAACTTCTTCCCAGCCCACCTGAGGGGACTCTCCTGGCCAGGCATCGGAGGGAAGTGGCTGGGGGTTCCAATCCACAACATGATTAGAATGCACAGCCGGCAACAGTAAGTATGGAAGCAAGCTTGGTTGCATGAACAAAAAGCGCTCGGTGGGAGTTAACAGCATCAAGTGCTATCAAGTTTGGTTGTCTGGCGGTTGATTCTCCAACTGCGTTGCTCGGTTAGCGAGTCTTTGTTCATGCAACCATATTTACCTCATTCCGGTTTCTTCTGTAGAAGAAAAAATATATAAATTGAACATTTTCCAGGGTGTACCCCGCCTACCGCCTGAATGCAGCTGAAATAGGCTCCAGCACCCCCCGCGACCCCAAAAGGGACAAGCGGTAGAAAATGGATGGATTTTATCCAACGCATCTGTTTATTTATATTGATTATGTGTCTTATCGTGATATATATGTTATATATATCTCAGTTGAAGACATGCTTTACACAGTAAATTCAGGACAAAAGTCTGAATCTGAAAAAAATTACATTAATAAAAAAAAAAAAAGAGAAAGATCTGAAACTTAAAAACAATTTTACAAATATTAGTGTTAAAGGCCGAAACACCCAGTGACCCAGAGGAACACTACTGATGATGCGCACCCGTAAATTATTTTATCCTTCAGGTCTTCCATTCACGTTCACTGTTCACCTACAAGGCCACCAAGTTTATGTGCTCACTAAGGATGCAAATACCTCGTTCTGTTTTTAAATTTGTTTTAGGAGTCTTTTTACATGTTTTTAGGAGTATTTTTTACGTGTTTTATGAGTTTTTTACGTGTTTTAGGATCTGTTTTTAAATTTGTTTTAGGAGGTTTTTTTTTAAACATGTTTTTAGGAGTATTTTTCCGTGTTTTATGAGTTTTTTCCGTGTTTTAGGATCTGTTTTTAAATTTGTTTTAGGAGTCTTTTTACATGTTTTTAGGAGTATTTTTTACGTGTTTTATGAGTTTTTTACGTGTTTTAGGATCTGTTTTTAAATTTGTTTTGGGAGGGTTTTTTTTAACATGTTTTTAGGAGTATTTTTCCGTGTTTTATGAGTTTTTTACGTGTTTTAGGATCTGTTTTTAAATTTGTTTTAGGAGTCTTTTTACATGTTTTTAGGAGTATTTTTACGTGTTTTATGAGTTTTTTACGTGTTTTAGGATCTGTTTTTAAATTTGTTTTGGGAGGGTTTTTTTAACATGTTTTTAGGAGTATTTTTCCGTGTTTTATGAGTTTTTTACGTGTTTTAGGATCTGTTTTTAAATTTGTTTTAGGAGTCTTTTTACATGTTTTTAGGAGTATTTTTTACGTGTTTTATGAGATTTTTACGTGTTTTAGGATTTGTTTTTAAATTTGTTTTAGGAGTCTTTTTACATGTTTTTAGGAGTATTTTTACGTGTTTTATGAGTTTTTTACGTGTTTTAGGATCTGTTTTTAAATTTGTTTTGGGAGGTTTTTTTTAAACATGTTTTTAGGAGTATTTGTCCGTGTTTTATGAGTTTTTTACGTGTTTTAGGATCTGTTTTTAAATTTGTTTTAGGAGGGTTTTTTTTAAACATGTTTTTAGGAGTATTTTTCCGTGTTTTATGAGTTTTTTACGTGTTTTAGGATCTGTTTTTAAATTTGTTTTGGGAGGGTTTTTTTAACATGTTTTTAGGAGTATTTTTCCGTGTTTTATGAGTTTTTTACGTGTTTTAGGATCTGTTTTTAAATTTGTTTTGGGAGGGTTTTTTTTAACATGTTTTTAGGAGTATTTTTCCGTGTTTTATGAGTTTTTTACGTGTTTTAGGATCTGTTTTTAAATTTGTTTTAGGAGTCTTTTTACATGTTTTTAGGAGTATTTTTACGTGTTTTATGAGTTTTTTACGTGTTTTAGGATCTGTTTTTAAATTTGTTTTGGGAGGTTTTTTTTAAACATGTTTTTAGGAGTATTTTTCCGTGTTTTATGAGTTTTTTACGTGTTTTAGGATCTGTTTTTAAATTTGTTTTAGGAGGGTTTTTTTAAAACATGTTTTTAGGAGTATTTTTCCGTGTTTTATGAGTTTTTTACGTGTTTTAGGATCTGTTTTTAAATTTGTTTTAGGAGGTTTTTTTTTAAACATGTTTTTAGGAGTATTTATCCGTGTTTTTTTACGTGTTTTAGGATCTGTTTTTAAATTTGTTTTGGGAGGTTTTTTTTAACATGTTTTTAGGAGTATTTTTCCGTGTTTCATGAATTTTTTACGTGTTTTAGGAGTCTTGTTATGTGTTTTAGGAGTAATTTACGTTTTAGATGTCAATGTGCATCTCTTCGGAGTCATTTTATGTGTTTTGGAGTCGGTTTTAATGTTTTAGAAGTTGGTTGTTGTATTTGTAAATGTTTTACTCGTCATTTAATGTGTTAAGTCATTTTATGCATTTGTGTTTCGCACAAGAGGTAGAACATCTCACTCTGTGTTTTCTGGAATCTGAAAAAAATTACATTTTAATATAAAAAAAGAAGGTCTAAACCTGAAAACTGAAAAACAGTAAATGTAAAAAAAATAAAATTTGAATCTGGAAATTTTTTTTCTTAAAAAAAAATTAACATTTGAATCTAAAAAAATAATAAAGTCAAAAATAAGATTTGAATCTGAAAAAAATATATATTTTAATAAAAAAATAAAAATAAAGTTCAGATCTTCCTTTTTTTAATAGATCTGAACCTGAAAAACAAATTCTAAAATGAAAAAATAAGATTTGATTTAAAAAAAAAATATTTTAATAAAAAAAAAAAATCTGAACATAAACAATTAAAAAAAAAGATTTAAATATCAATCAATCAATCAATCAATGTTTACTTATATAGCCCTAAATCACTAGTGTCTCAAAGGGCTGCACAAACCACTACGACATCCTCGGTAGGCCCACATAAGGGCAAGGAAAACTCACACCCAGTGGGACGTCAGTGACAATGATGACTATGAGAACCTTGGAGAGGAGGAAAGCAATGGATGTCGAGCGGGTCTAACATGATACTGTGAAAGTTCAATCCACAATGGATCAAATACAGTCGCGAGAGTCCAGTCCAAAGCGGATCCAACACATGGACAGAATAATATTTTACTTAAAAAATATCTACACTTGAAATAAAAAATACAATAAAATGTGAAGTGAAGTGAATTATATAGCGCTTTTCTCAAGTGACTCAAAGCGCTTTACATAGTGAAACCCAATATCTAAGTTACATTTATTTTTTAAACCAGTGTGGGTGGCACTGGGAGCAGGTGGGTAAAGTGTCTTGCCCAAGGACACAGCGGCAGTGACTAGGATGGCGGAAGCGGGGATCGAACCTGCATTCCTTAAGTTGCTAGCACAGCCGCTCTACCAACCAAGCTACACCGCCTATGTAAAATTGCTTTGAAATATTTTGCATTAGAAATGTATTGTCACCTCCCTACAAGCACTTCTTCCCCCGCAAACCAAGGCCACAAATACAGTCGTGGTCAAACGTTTACATAGACTTGTAAAGAACATAATGTCATGGCTGTCATCTGGAGGAAAGTTCTGTGGTGTGACGAAAACTGACACAAAAATGGAGCTGTTTGGTCACAATACCCAGCAATATGTTTGGAGGAGAAAAGGTGAGGCCTTTAATTCCAGGAACACCAGACCTACCGTCAAGCGTGGTGGTGGTGGTATTTTGCTCTGCACCTGTTTTGCTGCCATTGGAACTGTTGCTTTACAGAGAGTAAACGGGTCACTGAAAAAGGAGGATTACCTCCAAATTCTTTAGGACAAGCTAGAATCATCAGCCCGGAGGTTGGGTCTTGGGCGCAGTTGGGTGTCCCAACAGGACAATGACCCAAGCACATGTCAAAAGCGGTCAAGGGATGGCTAAATCAGGCTGAAACTGCATGGTTGAGGTGGGTGGGGTTTGGTACTCGCGGGGTGTATAACATAGTCAGGAATATTCATGGAGTCAAAGGATTCTGGGTATTTGTTGTTTTGCGTTTATGTTGTGTTACTGTGAGGATTTTTTCCCGAAATGTGTTTGTCATTCTTCTTTTGTGTGGGTTCACAACGTGGCGCATATTAGTAGGAGTGTTAAAGTTGTTTATATCACAACCGTCAGTGTACTCTGTGTCACCCAGTATGCCTTGCAATCTCATACATGTGCCGACAGAAGCAGCGAAATGCATGTGTCCGGTCGGCACGTAAATAGCATTCCGTGAATGGCGGGCGCGATGATGTTCAAGAGGACGTTAAGAGTAATATCATCATGGCACGCCCTCCCTTGTGGAGGGGGTCCGGTCCGATGACCATGGATGAAGTACTGGCTGTCCAGAGTCGAGACCCAGGATGGACCGCTCGTCGGGACCCAGGATGGACCGCTCGCCTGTATCGATAGGGGACATCTCTACGCTGCTGATCCGCCTCCGCTTGAGATGGTTTCCTGTGGACGGGACTCTCACTGCTGTCTTGGATCCGCTTGAACTGAACTCTCGCGGCTGTGTTGGAGCCACTATGGATTGAACTTTCACAGTATCATGTTAGACCCGCTCGACATCCATTGCTTTCGGTCCCCTAGAGGGGGGGGGGTTGCCCACATCTGAGGTCCTCTCCAAGGTTTCTCATAGTCAGCATTGTCACTGGCGTCCCACTGGATGTGAATTCTCCCTGCCCACTGGGTGTGAGTTTTCCTTGCCCTTTTGTGGGTTCTTCCGAGGATGTTGTAGTCGTAATGATTTGTGCAGTCCTTTGAGACATTTGTGATTTGGGGCTATATAAATAAACATTGATTGATTGATTGATAATATTGTAGTCCGGGTGAAAATTGGAGAACGTTGACTCCGGGTGATGTCCGGGAGGGGCATTGAATTCCGGAATCTCCATGCAACAATCTGGGGGGTCGGCGATTGTGCAGCTGAGCCGCATCAGAGTTGCCAAAGAGCCGCGGGTTGCCGACCCCTGGTCTAGTCCTTCACTATCAATATCCTCATCCACAAATCATTCATCCTCGCTTAAATTAATGGGGAAATTGTCGCTTACTCGGTCCGAATAGCTCTTGCTGCTGGAGGCTCACATTATAAACAATGTGAGGATGTGAGGAGCCCTCACACCGGTGACGTCATCGTTTGCTACTTCCGGTAAAGGCAGGTACGACCATATAATCTCACTAAAACACTAGCAACACAATAAGCAGATAAGGGATTTTCCAGAATTATCCTAGTAAATTTGTCTAATAACATCTGAATCGCTCCCAATGTATAGTCTTTTTTTTTTTTTGTTTGTTTTTCTAGTCCTTCACTCTCACTTTCCTCATCCACGAATCTTTCATTCTCGCTCAAATTGATGGGGAAATCGTCGCTTTCTCGGTCCGAAACGCTCTCGCTTCTGGTGGAGATGATTGTAAACAATGTTCAGATGTGAGGAGCTCCACAACCCGTGACGTCACGCGCACATCGTCCGCTACTTCCGGTACAGTCGAGGTTTTTTTTATTAGCGACCAAAAGTTGTGAACTTTATCGTGGATGTTCTCTACTAAATCCTTTCAGCAAAAATATGTCAATATCGCGAAATGATCAAGTATGACGCATAGAATGGACCTGCTATCCCCGTTTAAATACGAAAATCTCATTTCAGTAGGTTTTTAATTCCACAACTGTATGTATTGGTATCGGTTGATATCGGAATCGGTAATGAAGAGTTGGACAATATCGGCAAAAAAGCCATTATCGGACATCTCTAATAATAATTATAGAATGCAGCTGAGATAGGCTCCAGCGCCCCCCGCGACTCCAAAAGGGACACGCGGTAGCAAATGGATGGCCAGATATAATAATTGGCAGGAAAAAAAATCTCACCTGAATTGTTTGGAGTTTTTTGTGTCATCTTCGCTGGACAATGCTGTCTCTTGCAGTCTGACCGCGCTGCTACATAACGTCCTCCTACACAAACTGATCTTTAATAATAATAATAATAATAATAATAATGATCACGTGACATTGTCATTTGCAACACGCTAGCAAGCTGACATTCACCACGCTAACTACTTACAAAGCGGCTGGGTTGGCGGGGAGAGGAGCAGCGAGGTGGCGGCACAAACTACCCAGGGAGTTACCCAACAAACAAGTCAATTTGATCATGTCCGACATAAATTGGTCAGGAAATATTTTAGATAGAAAACAAAACGTGACTTTGACGGCGCGCTGCTACTCCTGCGGTGGTTACTGTTAGCCTCACTTAGGGAGGGGACGTTGGTGACAACACGACTATTATTCTTACTGTCCCATTTCATGTTTCCCATCAAATGTATTACAATATTTATTTTAATAATATTTGATGATGAGCATATCTTTTAATCGGGCCGGTTCATGCTTCAAAACAAAACAAAACATTAATAATAAATATAACACCCCCATTTTTTTTTGAGTGGACTATTCCTTTTACAAAAGGCATTCTGGGTATGCGTGATGCGTTCAGGGACTCGTATATTTGCAAGCGTCCACTCATTATTATGGTCGCTCTTTAGAACGTTTGAATATTTAGTTACTTTATTTATTAGGGACTGCAATATCCCTTTGTATCTGGAAGGTTTTATTATTCTTTATTATTATTCTTTATTATTCCGCACCTTCGCGCTGTAATTTGACCCCTTGAACATGCTTCAAAACTCACCAAATTTGACACACACATCAGGACTGGCGATAATTGCCAAAAATCAAAATTGCACTCTAGCGCCCCCTAGGAAAAAACAAAGACAAAACTGCTTGTAACTTCCGTTAGGATTGTCGTAAAGTCATGAAACAAAAACTTTTATGTAAGTCTGAGTTAGACCTAGATTTCATAAAATGACTTCCTTCAGCAAAAATCAACAGGAAGTTGTCAAAGACCCCTTCAAAACAAAAATTTCCTTAAAAAAAATTTAATTTTTGCCTCTTTGAGCTGTAATTTGATCCCCTAAACATGCTTCAAAACTCACCTATTTTAACAAACACATCAGGACTGGCGAAAATTGCCATCTAATAAAAAACCAAACCCCAAAAATCAAAATTGCGTTCTAGCGCCCCCTAGGAAAAAAGACAGACAAAACGGCTTGTAACTTCCGTTAGGATTGTCGTAGAGTCATTAAACAAAAACCTCTATGTAGGTCTGAGTTAGACCTAGATTTCATAAGGTGACTTCCTTCAGTAAAAATCAACAAGAAGTTGTCAAAGACCCCTTCAAAACAAAATTTTCCGAAAAAATGTCATTTTTGCCTCTTTGAGCTGTAATTTGACACCCTTAAAATGCTTCAAAACTCACCAAATTAAACAAACACATCAGGACTGGCGAAAATTGCCATCTAATAAAAAACCAAACCCCAAAAATCTAAATTGCGCTCTTGCGCCCCCTAGGAAAAAATACAGACACAAGTGCTTTTAACTTCCGTTAGGATTGTCATAGAGTCATAAAACAAAAACCTCTATGTAGGTCTGAGTTAGACCTAGATTTCATAAAGTGACTTCCTTCAGTAAAAATCAACAGGAAGTTGTCAAAAACCCCTTCAAAACAAAATTTTCCGAAAAAAATGTCATTTTTGCCTCTTTAAGCTGTAATTTGACCCCCTTAAAATGCTTAAAAACTCACCAAATTTAACAAACATATCAGGACTGGCGAAAATTGCCATCTAATAAAAAACAAACCCCAAAAATCAAAATTGCGCTCTAGCGCCCCCTAGGAAAAAACACAGACAAAACTGCTTGTAACTTCCGTTAGGATTGTCGTAGAGTCATGAAACAAAAACCTCTATGTAGGTCTGAGTTAGACCTAGATTTAATAAAGTGACTTCCTTCAGCAAAAATCAACAGGAAGTTGGCTAAGACCCCTTCAAAACAAAAGTTTCCCCCCAAAATGCTATTTTTGCCTCTTTGAGCTGTAAAAACGTCGCGGAATGATGACGCGTGTTTGGGGCGTTATTGGTTGGGGTGGACATATTAGCCCAGCACCACACACGGCTAAAACTCGTCTCTTTTCATCGCATAATTACACAGTATTTTGGACATCTGTGTTGCTGAATCTTTTGGAATTTGTTCAATTAATTAAGTAGAAAAATGGAGGTGGGAAGCTTTTAGCCTTTAGCCACACAAACACACAGTGTTTCATTGTTTAAAATCCCTGAAGGTGAAGCTTTACTATGGATCGAGTGGTCAAGCGAACATGTATCCCGACTACATGTCCACCGGCGGTTTTCGGTGAGAAAATTGTGGTAATAGGTCGCCTGTTACCGGAGATCAGCGGAGCTTCTGTCCTGCTGCAGCTTCTTCGTGACTTCCCTCAACACACCCTTCTGACTATCAGGTACCATTTAACTCACTAAAACACTAGCAACACAATAGGCATATAAGGGATTTCCCAGAATTATCCTAGTAAACGTGTCTAAAAACATCTGAATCGCTCTTACTGCAATCACCTTTTTTTTAAAAAACTTTTTTTCTTCTTTCTAGTCCTTCACTCTAAATTTCCTCATCCACAAATCTTTCATCCTCGCTCAAATTAATGGGGAAATTGTCGCTTTCGTGGTCCGAATAGCTCTCGCTGCTGGGGACTCACATTATAAACAATGCGAGGATGTCAGGAGCCCTACAACCCGTGACGTCACGCGCACATCGTCTGCTACTTCCGGTAAAGGCAAGGCTTTTTTATAAGTTGCAAACTTTATTGTGGATGTTCTCGACTAAATCCGTTCAGCAAAAATTTGGCAATATTGCGAAATGATCTAGTATGACACATAGAATGGACCTGATATCCCCGTTTAAATAAGAAAATCTCATTTCAGTAGGCCTTTAAGTTGTCTTTATTTTTAAGTTATCGTGCCGTGATTTTAACATTCGGCCCACTTGGAAGTATATTTTTCTCCATGTAACCAATGATCTAAAATGAGTTTGACACCCCTGTTTTAAATCATTAATGTAACCTATTTTTATGGTTTGCCTCTTTGTTATGTTTAGTTCCTGTTATACAGTATATGCCTTGAGCTCTTATTTTGAAGGTAGATAGAACGGGAATGATGTCATCTTAGAGTGGAGCGGAGGTTTTTTGAAAGGAACGTAAATAAAGTGGTCCTCGTGTGAAACTGGAGCCTCCGTGTTTGTTATTTTGTAGTGTGATACAGTTTAGGCGACTTATATAAACCCTCGGTTACATTAATAACACAATTACAATGTCAGAATGCTTGATGCATTCTTGGGCTCGTAAATTTCAAAACCTCGACTTTATAATTGTTATGGGAGCGCTTTAATATGTTTGAAAATCTAGTTACGTGATATTTGGATTACATATTATAATATGTTTGTGTATTATGAGTGAAATGTGTTGGAAATTGTCTTTTATAATCGGGTGTTAATAGTCTCCTCGAAAGGGATTTTTTTTTGTGTAGTGACACTGAACGCCACAGAAGAAAATGGCGGTTCCTTATGGAAGGACGGCGTGTCGGCCTCTGCTGTGTTATATTTCCCCTTTTAGGTGCACGCCAGCCGGCAAGCGTGTCTTCCGTCAGCTTTCCACCGACAAAAGCCTTCGCGGGTCGGACTTACAGACCCAAGTTGTGACGGAAAAGCAACGTTCTCCGTGGACTCTGATGGCCGCGGTGTGTTTGGAGAGGCTGCCGGTCATTTCGGCCGACCGCAATCCCATCGAAGAGCAGTTTGGAAACCTGTTGCAGGAGGTGTGTTTGTCCTACGCCACATGATAATTAACACAATTACACATTTCTACAATCATTATTCATTAGTCACCATTATTCATTAGTTGTAGGATTCGGTTCCTGCCCAGACACCTTCCACGAGATTCGAATTTCCCAGTGTCATGGAACGTAGCACAGGATGCAGTAGTGTGACGTCACATTACAATGGCTTTTTGATTGATTGATTGAAACTTTTATTAGTAGATTGCACAGTTCAGTACATATTCCGTATAATTGACCACTAAATGGTAACACCCCAATAAGTTTTTCAACTTGTTTAAGTTGGTGTCCACGTGAATCAATTCATGGCGGCGACTAAACACTCAATTTAAAAATCCACCTTATATATTTTGTATAGCAAATATCTCTGTTAATTAACTGTTTTCAATGTGCTGCACATAGAAATAATTCAACAGAGCTCAATTAAAATCATTTAAAAACAATAGATTAAATTATAATTAATAATGAAAAAAATAAATAATAAAAAGATAAGAATTAAAAAAAATCTCTAATTAGAAAAAACTAAAAAATCCTGTTTCCAAAGTGCTGCATGTAAAAATAATTAAACGTAAGTCAATTAAAATCATTTAAAAATAATTGATACAATTAAAATGAATAATGAAAAAATAAAAAAATAATAAAGAGATAATAATTAAAAACTCACTAACAAGTAAAAACTAATAAATCATGTTTGCAAAGTGCTGCACATAAAAATAATACAACGTAACTCAATTAAAATCATTTAAACATAATTGGTACAATTAAATACAATTAAATGAATAATAAAAAATATAAAAATAATAAAGAGATAATAGTTAAAAACTCTCTAACAAGTAAAAACTGATAAATCATGTTTCCAAAGTGCTGCACATAAAAATAATCAAACGTAACTCAATTAAAATCATTTAAAAATAATAGATGAAAGTATAATTAATTATGAAAAAAAATAAAAATAATAAAAATAATTAAAAACTCTCTAATAAGTAAAAACTAAAAAATCCTGTTTCCAATGTGCTGCACGTAAAAATAATTAAACGTAATTCAATTACAATCATTTAGAAATAATTGGTACAATTAAAATGAATAATGAAAAAATATAAAAATAATAAAGAGATACTAATTAAAAACTCTCTAACAAGTAAAAACTAATAAATCATGTTTCCAAAGTGCTGCACATAAAAATAATACAACATAACTCAATTAAAATCATTTAAACATAATTGGTACAATTAAATACAATTAAAATGAATAATGAAAAAATATAAGAATAATAAAGAGATAATAATTAAAAACTCTCTAACAAGTAAAAACTAATAAATCATGTTTCCAAAGTGCTGCACATAAAAAATAATACAACGTAACTCAATTAAAATAATTAAAACATAATTGGTACAATTTAAATGAATAATGTAAAAATATAAAAATAATAAAGAGATAATAATTAAAAACTCTAACAAGTAAAAACTAATAAATCATGTTTGCAAAGTGCTGCACGTAAAAATAATACAACGTAACGCAATTAAAATCATTTAAACATAATTGGTACAATAAAATACAATTAAAATGAATAATGAAAAAATATATAAATAATAAAGAGATAATTAAAAACTCTAACAAGTAAAAACTAATAGATCATGTTTGCAAAGTGCTGCACATAAAAATAATTTAACGTAACTCAATTAAAATAATTTGAAAATAATTGGTACAATTAAATACAATTAAAATGAATAATAAAAAATATAAAAATAATAAAGAGATAATAATTAAAAGCTCTCTACAAGTTAAAACTAATAATTCATGTTTCCACAGTGCTGCACGTAAAAATAATATAACGTAACTCAATTAAAATCATTTAAAAATAATAGATGAAATTATAATTAATTATGAAAAAAAATAATAATAAAAAGATAAGAATTAAAAACTCTCTAATAAGTAAAAACTAAAAAATCATGTTTCCAAAGTGCTGCACATAAAAGTAATTCAACATAATTTACTTAAAATCATTAAAAAATAATTGGCACAATTAAATACAATTAAAATGAATAATAAAAACTATATAAAAATAATAAAGAGGAAATAATTAAATACTCTCTAACAAGTAAAAACTAATAATAAATAATGTTTCCAAAGTGCTGCACATAAAAATAATATAACGTAACTCAATTAAAATCATTTCAAAATCCATCTATCCATCCATTTCCTACCGCTTATTCCCTTTGGGTTTGTGGGGGGCGCTGGTGCCTATCTCAGCTACAATCGGGCGGAATGCGGCGTACACCCTGGACAAGTCGCCACCTCATCTCAATTAAAAATGATAGATAAAATTAGTAGTGAAAAATAATAAAATAATACAAAGATAAGAATTAAGAACTCTCTAATAGGTAAAAACTAATAAATCATGTTTCCAAAGTGCTGCACATAAAATAATATAATGTAACTCAATTAAAATCATTTAAAAATAATAGATAAAATTAATAATTAAAACATTTTTTTTTTAAAAACTCTCTAATAAGTAAAAACTAATAAATCATGTTTACTAAGTGCCGCACATAAAAATAATACAACGTAACTAAATTTAAATCATTTAAAAATTATAGATACAATTAAAATTAATAATGAAAATAAAATAAGCATAAAAATATGATAATTAAAAACACTGTAATAAGTAAAAACTAATAAACTATGTTTCCAAAGTGCTGCACATAAAATACAACGTAACTCAATTAAAATCATTTAAAAATAATAGATAAAATTAATAATGAAAAATAATAAAATAAAATAAAAAATTATGAAAAACTCTCTAATAAGTAAAACTACTAAATCATGTTTCCAAAGTGCCGCACATAAAAATAATACAACGTAACTAAATTTAAATCATTTACAAATAATAGATACAATAAAAATTAATAATGAAAATAAAATAAGAATAAAAATATGATAATTAAAAACACTGTAATAAGTAAAAACTAATAAACCATGTTTCCAAAGTGCTGCACATACAATAACACAACGTAACTCAATTAAAATCATTATTATAATAGATATAATAAAAAGAAATAATGAAAATAAAATAACAATAAAAATATGATAATTAAAACACTGTAATAAGTAAAAACTAATAAACCATGTTTCCAAAGTGCTGCGCATAAAATAATACAACGTAACTCAATTAAAATAATTTAAAAAATAATAGATAACATTAAAATGAATAATGAAAATCATTATCGGCGTGCGTGTGTTCAGATAGAGTATGAGACGAGCATCCTGTCGGAGCACGAGCTTCGGCTGCAGGCCGACGCGGAGCGACTGCGGCGCATGCAGACGGACGGCTACGACTCCGACGACGAGAAATCCCGCAAGAGCCAGGAGATCGTGCTCACCCAGGACCTGGAGGACATGTGGGAGCAGAAACTGAAGAGCTTCCAGCCGGCGCCCAGGGTCGACGGTCAGTGGCTTCCTACTCCCCTCGCATTCCCCCCGTCGCTAAGCAACGCCGGCCGGTCTTTGTGTGTCCACAGCCGAGGCGGATCAGGACCTGACCTCGTTGCGGCGCCGCCTGGCCGACTCCCTGGTCCTGGTGGCCGAGCAGCAGGTGGGGGACAAGAAGCTGTGGATGCTCCCTCAGGCCGAGTGGCGGGAAGGAGAGACCCTGCGGCGCACGGCCGAGAGAGCGCTCGCCTCCCTGCCCGGTATTTAGACAACACAGCAGCCATCTTTTTCATCCGGGATAATCATCACAAATCTTCTTCTCAGCCGGCGCTCCCGAGGCGACCTTCCTGGGCAACGCCCCCTGCGGCGTCTACAAGTACAAGCTGCCCCGGGCCATCAGGACCGACACCTCGACGGGGGTCAAGATCTTCTTCTTCAAGGCCGTCCTCGGCCACGCCCAGCCCCCGCCAAGCCCCGCCCTCATGTGGCTGAGGAAAGACGAACTGCAGCGCTTCCTCAAGCCGGCGTACACCACCAAGGTAGAGCGCTTCCTGTTCGGCCTGTGACGCACGCCGACACATCTCCGTAGCGATGGCGGCTTTTTTTTTTTTTTTTTTTTTTTTACAATGACAATAAATCCATGGATCTTCAGTGTGCAGGTGTACCTAATGAAGTGGCCGCTGAGAATGGCTTCCACTCACTTTTTTCTGCCTCACCTAAAGGAAATTATTCTGGTTTGTACAAAATAATTCCATACATTTTGGTGATGCATTCAACGTAGGTTTGAAAATATATGACTTAAATATTTATTCGTTAAAATAAGGAATTGATTAGTGATTTGAAATTATATTTTCTTGTGTGTAATGTAAAAATATAACAGCCAACATGTTTTGGATGAAAATATAAACAGCAAGAATAACCAATACATGTTTGTTTATTAAATAACGCCAATATGTGTTTTGTTTTTTGTTTATACACAAAGGATTTTATGTGTCTTAAAACATACTTTTGTTTAAAACCAGCCAACACATAATTATTGGGAAGCAGAAATATTAAAAAAAAATATATGAATTTTAGGGGTCGGCAACCTTTACCACTCAAAGAGCCATTTTGGCCCGTTTCACAAATTGAAGAAGACGAACGGAGCTGCAATCATTCTCGCGAATATCTACCGGTGGTCACCCATGTAACAGTAATGAGGGCGTGCCAGGAAGCAAGGCCTACTGGGTGACACAGAGTACACTGAAGGTTGTGATATCAACAATTTTAACACTCTCACTAATATGCACCACACTGTGAACCCACACCAAACAAGAATGACAAACACATTTCTGGAGAACATCTGCACTGTAACACATTATAAACACAACATAATAAGTACCCAGAATGCTATGCATCCATGACTCTTTCAGGCTATATTATACACCCCGCGAGCATCCAAAACCCCCCCGCCCCCGATTTTTACAGGGGGATTACGGTTCTCGGAGTCTCATCCGGACATCACCTGAGGTCAACATTCTTCGATTTTCACTCGGACAACAATATTGAGGGCTTTACTTTTAGCGCCCTCTACATTTTGACGCGTTTCTCAAAATAAAGAAGACAATGGGAGCTGCAACCATTTTCGAGAATATCCCCTGGTGGTCACCCGTATAACAGTAGTAAGGGCGTGCCATGAAGCCATTGCCTTTAACGCCTTCTCCGTCATGTACAGACTTCTTGCCAGTCCAGCAACATCTTGTATGTGTGGCTTCCGCAGATACATGTACACGACTGCAAGGCATACTGGGTGACACAGAGTACACTGGAGGTTGTGATATAAATAACTTTAACACTCTTACTAATATGCACCACACTGTGAAACCACACCAAACAAGAATGACAAACACATTTCGGGAGAACATCCTCACAGTAACACAACATAAACGCAACACAACAAATACCCAGAATCCTTTGCATCCATGAGTCTTCGTGACTATATTATACCAATTGCTAAGATACATGCTTATTGTTTATTAAATAACACCAAGTGTTTGTTTTTTTGTATTCATAACATTACATAGGATATTGCTTAATTTTTTATTTTTTATTTTTTTGAAGTAAAAACAATTTAAATACATGAATTTCAGTTACATACATATATATATATATGTATGTATGTAACTGAAATTCATGTATTTAAATAGTTTTTACTTCAAAATAATAAAAAATAAAACATTTCCCACACACACACACACACACACACACACGTAACTGAAATTCATGTATTTAAATTGTTTACTTCAAAATAATAAACAATTAAGCAATATCCTATGTAATGTTATAAATACAAAAAAACAAACACTTGGTGTTATTTAATAAACAATAATCATGTATCTTAGCAATTGGTTATATTTCAACTGTATTTTTTTTATCCAAAACATATTTAAATAAATTACACTTAAACTGTCTGATTATAATATAGGTAAATATTGTTTGACAGCACTTTTTCTTTGTATCTTTAGGTAATTTATAAGTAAATGAGATTTTTTTTAAATTAAATACTTACATTTTTTAATTAAAAACCAGAAAGAAAAAAAAAGAAATTCTTATTTTAATAGTAAATAAGTTATTAAATATACAATGAAAAAAAAAAAAATATATATATATAAAAAATATAGTATTCAACCCTTTTTTTTTTGTAACGGGTTGATTGGCAACACTAAATGGTCCCTAGTGCGTGAATATGAGTGTGAATGTTGTCTGTCTATCTGTGTTGGCCCTGTGATGAGGGGGCGACTTGTCCAGGCTGTACCCTGCCTTCCGCCCGATTGTAGCTGAGATAGGCGCCAGCGCCCCCCGCGACCCCAAAAGGGAATAAGCGGTAGAAAATGGATGGATGGATGGATGATTGGCAACACTAAAATTGGCCCTAGTGTGTGAATGTTGTCTATCTGTGTAGGCCCTGCGATGAGGGCGACTCGTCCAGGGTGTAAACCGCCTTCCGCCCGATTGTAGCTGAGATAGGCACCAGTGCGACCCTGAAGTCAATAAGCGGTAGAAAATAAATAGACGTTTTTTATTTTTTTTTAACCCTAATAAATCATTCTGGTTCAAAATGAAAATACATAAATACATCAAGGTTTAAAAAAAGTGCATAAAATGCAGCACAAAATTTTGAATTAATTTTTTTTAACTCTCCCCACAAAACAATGTCCCAAAAAATATAGTGAAACAAACATCATCGCCACACACTGATAATGTGCAAACTGCGCCCCCTGGTGGGCGATCTTTGCTGCAAGCTCAGACATGTTGACCGTCGTGTCGTGACAGGACGCCGCCGCTAGATGGCAGTACTTGCACGCCTGCTGGACTGCGAAAAGAGAGAAAGAGAGAGAGATTGTCATCTCCTGCTTCTTCTCATTTTGCGCACCGAACATCTTTTCCTTCCACAAGAGCTTTTCCATTCAGAGGTGAGCTGACACCATTTAAACTCCTTTTTTTCCCCCCCCGCGTGTCACATCTGTCCCCACAACACATCTTTTCAATTTGCGGCCGGCTGGTCTCTTCCTGCTGACGCCACCAAACTGATTGTCATGCAGCTGATGTGTGAAGGTCGGCCTGGACTTCCCCCCCAATCACCGACGCACCTGCATCCTCGGGGGAAGACTCTGCTTTTTTTTGTGTGTGTGGGGCCCTCATTAGAGCTTAGGGGTCTAATGAGGGGTTAAGGTCTCCAATGACATTCCACGTCCCAAGAGCTAGCTTCTGTAGCCGAGGATCGGACCGCCAAGTGCCCTGCCTTCGGCTGCCGCCCAGATCACTTTGCACCCGACCTCTATGGCCCCTGCTATGGGGGGGTGACCCACGTTGCCTCTTCGGGCCCCATGGGAACAGGCCCGGCCACCAAGCGCTCGCCATCGTGCCCCAACTCCGGGCCTGGCTCCAGAGGGGGGCCCCGGTGCCCCACGTCCGGGCGAGGGAAATCTGGGTCCATGCTTTTTCTTCTTCATAAAGGTCTTCGCGCTGCTCTTTGTCTGATCCCTCACCTAGAACCTGTTTGCCTTGGGAGACCCTACCAGGGGGCACAAAGCCCCCGGACAACATAGCTCCTAGGATCATTGGGACACGCAAACTCCTCTACCACGATAAGGTGGCATTATCAGGACCACATCATCTGCTTTTTGCAGGCGATGTGGTCCTGATGGATTCATCCGACCGGGATCTTCAGCTCTCGCTGGATCGGTTCGCAGCCGAGTGTGAAGCGACCGGAATGAGAATCAGCACCTCCAAGTCCGAGTCCATGGTTCTCGCCCGGGAAAGGGTGGAGTGCCATCTCCGGGTTGGGGAGGAGACCCTGCCCCAAGTGGAGGAGTTCAAGTACCTAGGAGTCTTGTTCACGAGTGAGGGAAGAGTGGATCGTGAGATCGACAGGCGGATCGGTGCGGCGTCTTCAGTAATGCGGACGTTGTATCGATCCGTTGTGGAGAAGAAGGAGCTGAGCCGGAAGGCAAAGCTCTCAATTTACCGGTCGATCTATGGTCATGAGCTTTGGGTCATGACCGAAAGGATAAGATCACGGGTACAAGCGGCCGAAATGAGTTTGGGTCTCTCCCTTAGAGATAGGGTGAGAAGCTCTGCCATCCGGGAGGAACTCAAAGTAAAGCCGCTGCTCCTCCACATGGAGAGGAGCCAGATGAGGTGGTTCGGGCATCTGGTCAGGATGCCACCCGAACGCCTCCCTAGGGAGGTGTTTAGGGCACGTCCAGCTGGTAGGAGGTCACGGGGAAGACCCAGGACACGTTGGGAAGACTACGTCTCCCGGCTGGCCTGGGAACGCCTCGGGATCCCCCGGGAAGAGCTAGACGAAGTGGCTGGGGAGAGGGAAGTCTGGGCTTCCCTGCTTAGGCTGTTGCCCCCGCGACCCGACCTCGGGTAAGCGGAAGAAGATGGATGGATGGATGGATGGATGGGTAAACAATGATTTGGATCAGGGGTCACCAACACGGTGCCCGCGGTCGCCCGTAAGGACCAGATGGCCTGTTCTAAAAATAGCTCAAATAGCAGCACTTACCAGTGAGCTGCCTCTATTTTTTTGAATTTATTTTATTTACTAGCAAGCTGGTCTCGCTTTGCTCGACATTTTTAATTCTAAGAGAGACAAAACTCAAATGGAATTTGGAGTGAAGTGAATTATATTTATATAGCGCTTTTCTCTAGAGACTCAAAGCGCTTTACATAGTGAAACCCAATATCTAAGTTACATTTAAACCAGTGTGGGTGGCACTGGGAGCAGGTGGGTAAAGTGTCTTGCCAAAGGACACAACGGCAGTGACTAGGATGGCGGAAGCGGGAATCAAACCTGCAACCCGAGCTATGCCGGAAAATATTGTAGAGACTTGGTCTTCACTTGTTTAAATGAATTCATTTATTATTTTACTTTGCTTTTTATAACTTTCAGAAAGACAGTTTTAGAGAAAAAATACAACCTTAAAAATGATTTTACGATTTTTAAACACATTTTACCTTTTAAATTCCTTCCTCTTCTTTCCTGAAAATTTAAATCAGTGTTCAAGTATTTTTTTTTTTTTATTGTAAAGAAAATAAATACATTTTAATTTTATTCTTCAATTTAGCTTCTGTTTTTTCGACGAAGAATATTTGTGAAATATTTCTTCAAACTTATTATGATTAAAATATAAAAGAAATATTCTGGCAAATATAGAAAATCCTTAGAATCAAATTAATAACTTATTTCAAAGTCTTTTGAATTTTTTTTTTTTAATTTTAGTTCTGGAAAATCTAGAAGAAATAATGATTTGTCTTTGTTAGAAATATAGCTTGGTCCAATTTGTTATATATTCTAACAAAGTGCAGATTGGATTTTAACCTATTTAAAACATGTCATCAAAATTCTAAAATTAATCTTAATCAGGAAAAATGACTAATGATGTTCCATAAATTATTTTTCAATTTTTTTTCAAAAAGAATCGAATTAGCTAGTTTTTCTCTTCTTTTTTTCGGTTGAATTTTGAATTTTAAAGAGTCGAAATTGAAGATAAACTATGTTTCAAAATTTAATTTAATTTTTTTTCCTGTTTTCTCTTCTTTTAAACCGTTCAATTTTGTGTTTTTTCGTCATTTATTCTCTACAAAAAACCTGTAAAAGGAAAAAAAATGTACGACGGAATAACAGACAGAAATACCCATTTTTTTTAATATATAGATTTATTTATTAAAGGTAAATTGAGCAAATTAGCTATTTCTGGCAATTTATTTAAGTGTGTATCAAACTGGTAGCCCTTTGTATTAATCAGTACCCAAGAAGTAGCTCTTGCTTTCAAAAAGGTTGGTGACCCCTGCTTTACATCATTTAGCCTATTAAAATAAACAGTTTTTTTTCTATATTTGATAATAAATATTATCTCTTTATATAAAGTTTGGAAAGTTTTAATGTTGACTGCTCCAAATTATTATTATTTAAAAAAAACAAAAGAACGCCACTAAGAGCTGGCAAATGTTATAAATAGTATTTTAGGATAGTGTTTTTTTAATTTAATATTTCTTTTCGCTTTTGTTTCTGCTTTTATTTTATTTTTCTTATTTAGTTTAATACTATTGAAAATTAAATAAACTTCAAAATTATTCCAACTTTTGATGTAACTTTGTGAAAAAACTGCTACAAATTCAAACATTCTATGTCAAAACAACCCCTCCCCAAAATATGCTTTTATTTTCAATTTAGTTTTTATTTTTCTTAATTTTGTAATTTTATTTTTACTTTTAGTTTTGTATAATTAAAAAAATAATAATCTTATATTTTATGTTTTTTCCTGTTTTTGATCATTTTTTGATTAATGTTATAATTTATATTTAAATTTTAGGATTTTTCATTTGAATTTTATTAAAATCTTTTTATTTAAAATCTTAGTTTTTGTTATTTTTCTTTGTTTTCATTTAATGTTTATTTATTTTTAATTTCATTTTATATAATTTTTTTATTTTGATATTTTGAAAACTCATACTTCAAATCAATGTTTGAATGTACCCTGAAATTAAATTACTATTAAAACATTTTAACTAATAATGAAAATTAGAAAATCAAATAAGCCTCAAAATTATTCCACCTTTTACCCGAACTTTGTGAAAAAACTGCTACAAATTCAAATATTCTTTGTCCTAACAATCTCTCCCAAAATCTTATTTTCATTAACATATTAATTTTAATTTTTACTTTAATTTTTGTATTATCATTTAAAAAATAAAAATAAATAAAATGTTATTGTTTATGTTTTTTCCTGTTTTTATAATATTGTTTATTAATGTTTTAATTTTAATTACAATTTTTGGTTTTCATTTTTATTTCATGAAATGTTTTAATTTTTAATTAAAATCTTAGTTTTGATGTTTTCTTTTATTTTCCTTTTAATTTAGTTAACTTTTCAATTTATTTTTCATCTATTTTTTTTATTTATTTTGAACTCATATCTCAAATCAATCTCAAAATGAACCTTGAAATTAAATGACTGTTAGCACATTTTAACTAATGTAATAATAACTAACGTACAATCAAACAAAACAAAAAAATACGTGTGTTTTTTATTTACTTTATTTGTATTTTCAATATTATTTTTATTTTCGGCTTTGTTTCTGTTTTTATTTATTTTCTTATTCAGCTTAATGCTATTGAAAATTAAACATGTTTTAAAATTATTCCAACTTTTGCCGTAACTTTGTAAAAAAAACTGTTACAATTTCAAACATTGTATGTCACAATTCCCCCCAAAAATATGCTTTTATTTTCATTTTTGTTTTTATTAATCTTGTAACTTTGTGAAAAAACTGCTACAAATTCAAATATTCTGTGTCTCAAGAATTCCACCCCAAAATCTTAATTGTTTTATTAATTTTTTAATGTTAATGTTTATTTTTGTTTAATTATTATTTTTTAAAATTAAAACCTTATTTTTCAAGTTTTTTAATTATGTTTTAATTTTACTTAAAATTTTGGTTTATTATTTTAATTTTATGAAATGTTTTTATTTTGAATGAAAATCTCAGTTTTGATGTTATCCTTTGTTTTAATTTTATTTTTGTTCATTTTTTTAATTAGATTTTTCATTTAATTTCATCTAATTAAAATTTTGATATAAAGGTAAACTCATATCTCAAATCAATGTTCAAATGAACCCTCAAAAGAAAATGATTGTCGGCACATTTTAACTAATAATAATAACTGACACCCAATCAAATAAAACACAAAAAATGTGTGCTTTTTATTTACTTTATTTGTATTTTAAATTTTATTTTTATTTTCGGTTTTGTGTCTGTTTTAACGATTTAAAAAAAAAATGTATCTTCAAATTAAATGAGCATCAAAATTATTCCAACTTTTACCGTAACTTTGTGA
>NC_084612.1:79657012-79729512 GCF_033978795.1 Nerophis ophidion | reverse complement strand
CTTGGCAACAAGCACCGCCTTTATAAGACACACACACACACACACACACACACACACACACACACACACACACACACACTCTGCTCTCATGAAACGTCTCTCATTTGTGAATGCCCGATTTTTAATACTTTTTTTTTAACCAATACATTTAATACTTCTACTGGTAAGTAAATATGTTTATTAAAAAGTAATTCCGTTGGTAGTTTAGTTACTATTTTGGTAAAGTAACAAGTAACTATAATTAATTACTTTTTAAACATATTCTTCCGATCAGTTGTAATGGAGTATGTACAAATTGAGCAACATAATAAGAAGCATCACTTCATGTTTAAATCAATTTGTATAATACAAAATATTCAATGTCAGAAGTGGGATTTGAACCCACGCCTCCAACTGGAGACCAGAATTCCCAAGCAGGGAAGGTGTGACCTTGAGTCTGGCGCCTTAGACCACTCGGCCATCCTGACACATGACTACCTCCTACATGTACTACTACCACTACTCCGACTACAACAACTACTACTACTATTACTACAACTACTTCTAATACTACTCTGACTACGACTACAGTGGCGCAGTGGGAGAGTGGCCGTGCGCAACCCGAGGGTCCCTGGTTCAAATCCCACCTAGTACCAACCTCGTCACGTCCGTTGTGTCCTGAGGAAGACACTTCACCCTTGCTCCTGATGGGTGCTGGTTGGCGCCTTGCATGGCAGCTCCCTCCATCAGTGTGTGAATGTGTGTGTGAATGGGGAAATGTGGAAGTAATGTCAAAAGCGCTTTGAGTACCTTGAAGGTAGAAAAGTGCTATACAAGTACAACCCATTTATCATTTATCATTTACTACTACTACGACTGTGACTACAACTACTACTACCACTACTAACACTATTACTAGTACTATTACTATTACTAGTAATACTACAACTTTGACTATAACTACTACTCCTACCACTAATACTATTACTATGATTACAACAACTATTACTACTACTACTACTACTACTACTACTATTATTATTACTACTACTAATAATAGTAATATTAATACTACTAAGTTAAGTGTGATACTTAACTTTTATTTTTATTTTTTAAATGCCTTCATTGCTTTCCCTAGTAATTAGTGACATGTATTAAAGAGTAATTGCAGTATTATTTCAATGACTTTGGTGTGAAAGTAATGAGAGAGTATAATGACTTTGTAAAAGTCATGTTCCAAAGAGTGGTAAAGTAGTATATCAACATTTACACACAACAGCAGCTTCTTGACTTCATAGTCCTTAGATTTTTATTTCATCTTCTCTTATTCAGGGTAAGACAGAACATATTTTAAAATGTAACTGAAAAGGTGAATGTCAGAAGTGGGATTTGAACCCACGCCTCCAACTGGAGACCAGAATTCCCAAGCAGGGAAGGTGTGACCTTGAGTCTGGCGCCTTAGACCACTCGGCCATCCTGACAGTTGATAAGACATCAAGTCCAATTGTCATTATTTTTGTTAAATGAGAAACCATGAGAGATTATCATCACACTTCAACATGTCTAACATGATCTAACTAGGTCATACATGTAGGTGGTTGTCATGTGTCAGGATGGCCGAGTGGTCTAAGGCGCCAGACTCAAGGTCACACCTTCCCTGCTTGGGATCTCTGGTCTCCAGTTGGAGGCGTGGGTTCAAATCCCACTTCTGACATTGTGTTTTTGGGTTAAAGTTTGGAAATGCTGCTTCCTGTCATTTGTCAGAATTTCCCCATCAATTTCTCTGTGATGGTTGTGTCCTAAAATATTTGAATTTTCAGCCGCTTTTACCGAAAATTTTATGGAATGTTTTTTTTTTTTCAATTTTAATAATACGAGGTAGTAATGAACAATAATAATGAGCTGTCATCACTGTCACTGCTAAGCTAACAAACACGGCATCAGGCACCAACTTTTAAAGACACACACACACACTCTGCTCTCATGAAACGTCTCTTACATATATATATTTTTAAACTAGTACATTCAGTACTTTTACTAGTAATTAACTACATTTATTAAAAAGTAATTCCATCTGTGATTTAGTTGCTATTTTGGCAAAGTAACAAGGTTGAATAATTACCTTTTTAAAAGTATTTTTCTGATCAGTTGTAAAACAGTTTGTAAACATTTAACAACACACCAGCATTCTCTACGACGACTACGACTACCTTGACTATTAGTACTACTACTACGACAACTAATACTACTACTACTCTGATGATTACTTTAACTACTACTACCACTACTCCGACTACAACTACTACTACTACTACTACAACTACTAATAACACTACTCTGGCTACGACTACTACCACTACTACGACTGTGACTACAACTACTACTACTACAACTACTACTACTACAACTGTGACTACAACTACTACTACTACTAACACTATTACTAGTACTACTACTAATACTAGCAATAAAACAACTTTGACTATAACTACTACTTTTACCACTAATACTAATGATTGCAACGACTATTAGTACTACTGCTAATACTACTACTACTACTACTACTATTATTACTACTACTACTAATACTAATAATATTAATACTACTATGACGGAGAATACTACTACTACTACTACTAGTAGTATTGGTAGTATTACTACGGCTACCACCAGTACTACTACTAATACTACGACTATGAGTACTGCTAGTACTACAACTACTACTACCACTACTCCGACTACAACTACTACTAATATTACTACAACTACTACTAATACTACTCTGACTACGATTACTACTACTGCTACTACTACTACTACTATGGCTGTGACTACAACTACTACTACTACAACTAACACTATTACTATTACTACTACTAATACTACAACTTTGACTATAACTACTACTACTACCACTAATACTATGATTACAAAAACTATTACTACTACTGCTAGTATTACTACTATTATTACTACTAATACTAATAATATTAATACTACTATGATTGTGAATACTACTACTACTAGTAGTAGTAGTAGTAGTATTACTACTGCTGCCACTAGTACTACTACTAATACTACAACTATGAGTACAGCTAGTACTACCACTACTCCGACTACAACTCCTACTACTATTACTACAACTACTACTAATATTACTCTGACTACGATAACTACTACTGCTACTAATACTACTACTACTACTACGACTGTGACTACAACTACTACTACTACTACTAACACTATTACTAGTACTACTACTAATACTAGTAATACTACAACGTTGAATATAACTACTACTACTACTACCACTAATACTATTACTATTATTACAACGACTATTACTACTAATGTTAATACTACTAATATTATTATTATTACTACTACTACTACTACTAATAATAATAATAATAATGCTAATACTACAAATACTACTATGACTGTGAATACTACTACCACTACTAGTAGTAGTACTACTGCTACCACTAGAACTACTACAAATACTACGACTATGAGTACTGCTAGTACTACTACTACGAGGACAACGACTATCACTACTACTACGACTACTGTAAATACGACTATGGCTACTCTTAGTACGACTACTACTACTACTATTACTACTACTACTACTACTACTACTATTACTACTACTACTACTACTACTACTATTACTACTACTACTACTACTACTACTACTACTACTACTACTACTACTACTACCATTTAGTACTACTACTACTAGGAGGGAATAATGAATAATAAATGAGTGATGAAAGTGACAAGATAAGTGCTGGGCCATGCTGACATATGACAACAACTTACATGTATGACCTAGTAAACATGCAGCATCTACATGTTAGACATGTTGAAGTGTGATGATATTCCCACACACACAACATCCTCTTGACTTCATAGTCTTCAGATTTTTATGTCATCTTCTCTTATCTAGGGTAAAACAATTCAGAACAGACTTCAAACTATACCTTTGCCACATAAGTTCAATGTCAGAAGTGGGATTTGAACCCACGCCTTCCAACTGGAGACCAGAATTCCCAAGCAGGGAAGGTGTGACCTTGAGTCTGGCGCCTTAGACCACTCGGCCATCCTGACACATGACAAGCAGCTGTATGTAAAAGCATGAGAGAATATCATCACACTTCAACATGTCTAACATGTAGATGCTGCATGTTTACTAGGTCATACATGTAAGTTGTTGTCATATGTCAGCATGGCCCAGCACTCATCTTGTCACTCAAATCACTCATTTATTATTCATTATTCCCTCCTAGTAGTAGTCGTACTAAGTGGTAGTAGTAGTAGTAGTAGTAGTAGTAGTAGTAGTAGTATTAGTAGTAGTAGTATTAGTAGTAGTAGTAGTAGTGGTAGTAGTAGTAGTAGTAGTAGTAGTAGTAGTAGTAGTAGTAGTGGTAGTAGTAGTAGTAGTAGTAGTAGTAGTAGTAGTTATAGTCAAAGTTGTAGTATTACTAGTATTAGTAGTAGTACTAGTAATAGTGTTAGTAGTAGTTGTAGTCACAGTCGTAGTAGAAGTAGGAGTAGTAGTCGTAGTCGTAGTCAGACTAGTATTAGTAGTAGTAATAGTAGTAGTAGTTGTTGTCGGAGTAGTGGTAGTAGTAATAGTAGTCATCAGAATAGTAGCAATAGTAGTAGTAGTAGTAGTCATAGTCAGAGTAGTATTAGTAGTAGTTGTAGTAATAGTAGTAGTAGTTGTAGTCGGAGTAGTGGTAGTAGTAATAGTAGTCACCAGAATAATAGTAATAGTAGTAGTAGTAGTAGTCATAGTCAGAGTAGTAGTAGAAATAGTAGCATTAGTATTCATAGTAGTAGTACTAATAGTCATGGTAGTCGTAGTCGTCGTAGAGAATGGCGGTGTGTTGCTAAATGTTTAGATACTACTACTACTACTACTACCACTACTCCGACTACAACTACTACTACTATTACTACAACTACTACTATAACTACTCTGACTACTACTACTACTACTACTACGACTTTGACTACAACTGCTACTACTACTACTACTACTGCTACTACTACTACTACGACTGTGACTACAACTACTACGACTACTACTACTACTAACAATATTACTAGTACTACTACTATTACTAGTAATACTACAACTTTGACTATAACTACTACTCCTACCACTAATACTATTACTATGATTACAACAACTATTACTACTACTGCTACTACTACTACTACTACTACTACTACTATTACTACTACTAATAATAATAGTAATATTAATACTACTAAGTTAAGTGTGATACTTAACTTTTATTTATATTTTTTAAATGCCTTCATTGCTTTCCCTAGTAATTAGTGACATGTATTAAAGAGTAATTGCAGTATTAATTCAATGACTTTGGTGTGAAAGTAATGAGAGAGTATAATGACTTTGTAAAAGTCATGTTCCAAAGAGTGGTAAAGTAGTATATCAACATTTACACACAACAGCAGCTTCTTGACTTCATAGTCCTTATATATTTTTTTGTCTTTTTTTGGACAGGGTAAGACAGAACAGATTTCAAAATGTAACTGAAAAGGTGAATGTCAGAAGTGGGATTTGAACCCACGCCTCCAACTGGAGACCAGAATTCCCAAGCAGGGAAAGTGTGACCTTGAGTCTGGCGCCTTAGACCACTCGGCCATCCTGACACATGACTACCTCCTACATGTATGACCTAGTAACCAGCATCATGTACTACTACTACTACTACTACTACTACTACTACTACTATTATTATTACTACTACTACTACTATGAGGGAATAATGAATAACAAATCAAAGAAGTGACAAAGTTTCAATCCTACAAAATCCTGTTTGTGGACAAAGAGACTGCAGCCATTCAATTTCAGGGTAAGATAATTAAAAACAGATTTCAAAACTTCGATGTCAGAAATGGGATTCGAACCCACGCCTCCAACTGGAGACCAGAATTCCCAAGCAGGGAAGGTGTGACCTTGAGTCTGGCGCCTTAGACCACTCGGCCATCCTGACAGTTGATAAGACATCAAGTCCAATTGTCATTATTTTTGTTAAATGAGAAACCATGAGGGATTATCATCACACTTCAACATGTCTAACATGATCTAACTAGGTCATACATGTAGGTGGTTGTCATGTGTCAGGATTTATTAAAAAGTAATTCCGTCTGTGATTTAGTTGCTATTTTGGCAAAGTAACAAGGTTGAATAAATAACTTTTTAAAAGTATTTTTCTGATCAGTTGTAAAACAGTTTGTAAACATTTAACAACACACCAGCATTCTCTACGACGACTACCTTGACTACTAGTACTACTACTACGACTACTAATGCTACTACTACTACTTCTCTGACTATGACTACTACTACTACTACTCTGATGATTACTTTAACTACTACTACTACTACCACTACTCCGACTACAACTACTACTACTATTACTACAACTACTACTAACACTACTCTGACTACGACTACTACTATTACTAGTACTACTGATAATACTAGTAATACTACAACTTTGACTATGACTACTACTACTACCACTAATACTATAACTATGATTACAACGACTATTACTACTACTGCTAATACTACTACCACTTCTATTATTACTACTACTACTAATAATACTAATACTAATACTACTATGACTGTGAATACTACTACTACTACTATTAGTAGTAGTAGTATTACTACTGATACCAATAGTACTACTACTAATACTACGACTATGAGTACTGCTAGTACTACTACTACCACTACTCCAACTACAACTACTACTACTATTACTACAACTACTACTAATATTACTCTGACTACGACTACTACTACTACTACTACTACTACTACTACTACTACTACTACTACTACTACTACTACGACTATGACTACAACTACTACTACTACTACTAACACTATTACTAGTACTACTACTAATACTACAACTTTGACTATAACTACTACTACTACCACTAATACTATTACTAGAAGCTGTGGATGCTCCCTCAGGCCGAGTGGCGGGAAGGAGAGACCCTGCGGCGCACGGCCGAGAGAGCGCTCGCCTCCCTGCCCGGTATTTAGACAACACAGCGGCCATCTTTTTCATCCGGGATAATCATCACAAGTCTTCTTCTCAGCCGGCGCTCACGAGGCGACCTTCCTGGGCAACGCCCCCTGCGGCGTCTACAAGTACAAGCTGCCCCGGGCCATCAGGACCGACACCTCGACGGGGGTCAAGATCTTCTTCTTCAAGGCCGTCCTCGGCCACGCCCAGCCCCCGCCAAGCCCCGCCCTCATGTGGCTGAGGAAAGACGAACTGCAGCGTTTCCTCAAGCCGGCGTACACCACCAAGGTAGAGCGCTTCCTGTTCGGCCTGTGACGCACGCCGACACATCTCCGTAGCGATGGCGGCTTTTTTTTTTTTTTTTTTTTTACAATGACAATAAATCCATGGATCTTCAGTGTGCAGGTGTACCTAATGAAGTGGCCACTCACTTTTTTCTGCCTCACCTAAAGGAAATTATTCTGGTTTGTACAAAATAATTCCATACATTTTGGTGATGCATTCAACGTAGGTTTGAAAATATATGACTTAAATATTTATTCGTTAAAATAAGGAATTGATTAGTGATTTGAAATTATATTTTCTTGTGTGTAATGTAAAAATATAACAGCCAACATGTTTTGGATGAAAATATAAACAGCAAGAATAACCAATACATGTTTGTTTATTAAATAACGCCAATATGTGTTTTGTTTTTTGTTTATACACGATAAAGGATTTTATGTGTCTTAAAACATACTTTTGTTTAAAACCAGCCAACACATAATTATTGGGAAGCAGAAATATTTAAAAAAAAAATGAATTTTAGGGGTCGGCAACCTTTACCACTCAAAGAGCCATTTTGGCCCGTTTCACAAATTGAAGAAGACAAACGGAGCTGCAATCATTCTCGCGAATATCTACCGGTGGTCACCCATGTAACAGTAATGAGGGCGTGCCAGGAAGCCAGGCCTACTGGGTGACACAGAGTACACTGAAGGTTGTGATATCAACAATTTTAACACTCTCACTAATATGCACCACACTGTGAACCCACACCAAACAAGAATGACAAACACATTTCAGGAGAACATCCGCACTGTAACACATTTCAAACGCAACATAATAAGTACCCAGAATGCTATGCATCCATGACTCTTTCAGGCTATATTTTACACCCCGCGAGCATCCAAAACCCCCCCGCCCCCGATTTTTACAGGGGGATTACGGTTCTCGGAGTCTCATCCGGACATCACCTGAGGTCAACATTCTTCGATTTTCACCCGGACAACAATATTGAGGGCTTTACTTTTAGCGCCCTCTACATTTTGACGCCTTTCACAAAATAAAGAAGACAATGGGAGCTGCAACCATTTTCGAGAATATCCCCTGGTGGTCACCCGTATAACAGTAGTAAGGGCGTGCCATGAAGCCATTGCCTTTAACGCCTTCTCCGTCATGTACAAACTTCTTGCCAGTCCAGCAACATCTTGTATGTGTGGCTTCCGCAGATTCATGTACACAACTGTAAAACATACTGGGTGACACAGAGTACACTGGAGGTTGTGATTTAAATAACTTTAACACTCTTACTAATATGCACCACGCTGTGGAACCACACCAAACAAGAATGACAAACACATTTCGGGAGAACATCCTCACAGTAACACGACATAAACGCAACACAACAAATACCCAGAATCCTTTGCATCCGTGACTCTTCGTGACTATATTATACACCCCCGCGTGGGGGGGAGCGGGTTTTGGATGCTCGCGGGTTGTATAATATAGCCTGAAGGAGTCAAGGATGCATAGCATTCTGGGTATTTGTTGCGTTTATGTTGTCTTCTTTAATTTGTGAAACGGGCCAAAATTGCTCTTTGAGTGGTAAAGGTTGCCGACCCCTGGTCTATATCGATGGCAATCTTTTATTATGAAAATATGTTTTGGATAAAAAAAATACAGTTGAAATATAACCAATTGCTAAGATACATGCTAATTGTTTATTAAATAACACCAAGTGTTTGTTTTTTTGTATTTATAACATTACATAGGATATTGCTTAATTTTGTATTTTTTATTATTTTGAAGTAAAAACAATTTAAATAAATGAATTTCAGTTACATATATATATATATATATATATATATATATATATATATGTAACTGAAATTCATGTATTTAAATTGTATTTTTTTGAAAATAATAAAACATTTTATAATAAGAAATGTTTTATTTTTTATTATTTTCAAGTAAAAAACATTTAAATACATGAATTTGGAGAAAAGATCAAAGTTGAACACAGAAACTTGTTTCAGACACATCATTAAACAGGAATTGGAGAAAGATCAAAGCAAACATTTTAATGCTTTAAATAAACACCATGATACTTACCTGTGTGTTTGTCCACATTGTGATGCACACACCATGTCGAGTAGACACATCACAAATGTAGGATTAGTTTGGAGAGTCAACAACATCGACACTGCAGTGTTGAGCTAGAGCCCCGCCCACTGCAGACCTCCTATATATTCTCCTCCTGTTCAAAACGGCTCAGTACTCTCCGGCAGTCGAATGGAGCACATCCTGCTGTGGAGACAAATAGAGAAGCCGTAAGTCTCGGGGATTAGAAGTGCCCCACCTACTAGAGAATTAGGAGTGTCCCAGTAGGCATAGACTTGCAGTGAAAAAGATGATTACGTCCTGCAATCAGTGCAAAGCCAGCCTGAAGAGGTCAAGAGACCGAAACGCGTCGCTGGATGGCAGGGCCAGTCATGCCCGTCACTAATTTGGCTGTATGTGTCTGACGCAGCATGCGCACCTTTCAGGGTCTTCGGGGGGTTCCGGGGTTGGTGTGGGCGTCGCCCGGGCGGGCTGCAGACGGACTGTGCATACCCTTACCCCAATCCTAACCCTAACCCGAATCCCAACCCTAACCGACTTTCTTTCTATGGGTTAGGGTTAGGGTTGGGGTTGGGGTTGGGGTTAGGTTTGGGGTTAGGAGTTAGGGTTAGGTTTAAAGAGAAGGAGAGATGGGTAGGTGTTTGGTGTAAAGAAAAGAGAGACGGGTAGGTTTTAGGAGTGAAGAAGGAGAGTCGGTTAGGGTTAGGGTAAGGGGTGGGGGAAGGGCGATAAAAGAGTGTAAAAAAGAATATAAGAAGGGTGTGCACGGTCCGTCTATGGTCCAGCGGGCTCGCACTCACGCCTCATTGAGGCCCCCCGGATGTCTAGTACCCAATTTGGTCATCCACAGGGTTAGGGTTAGGGTTGGGGGTAGGTTTTAGGCATAGAAAGACAGTCAGTTAGGGTTAGGGTTGGGGTAAGGGTAAGGTTTTGGGTTAGGGTTGGGGTTGGGGTTGGGGTTAGGGTTAGGAGTTAGGGTTAGATTTAGAGAGACGGGTAGGTTTTAGGAATAAAGAAAAGACAGACGGGTAGATTTTAGGTATGAAAAAGAAAGTCGGTTAGGGTTAGGATAAGGGGTCTGGGAAGGGAGATAAAAGAGTAGAAAAAGAAAATAAGAAGGGTGTGCACGGTCCGTCTATGGTCCAGCGGGCTCGCACTCACGCCTCATTGAGGCCCCCCGGATGTCTAGTACCCAATTTGGTCATCCACAGGCGTTCGGCGTGTCGCCGTTGGCCGACACTCCAATTGGAGTCGTGCTGGATGACACAAACCCGGACAGAAGCCCACCCGTGCCGGAGGAAATGTTGCACCAGGTGGGTGGTGGTGTTTTTCTGCCGAGTGATGTTGTGTCTATGTTGGTGGAAACGGGTGGCGATAGTGTTTCCCGTCTCACCAACATACAGGGCATGGCAACGCTGGCATCGGATGACGTAAACACAATTTTTGGTGTGCGCGTCCCCTCTGCACAGCGGCCGGAAGACCCTCCCGTTGTGGCGGTTAAGTAGCCACGGGATGTGCCTTAAGGGGACGCTGCTCCGAGTCGGGGGAGGCTTAGGGTTAGGGTTGGGGGTAGGTATTAGGCATAGAAAGACAGTCAGTTAGGGTTAGGGTTGGGGTAAGGGTAAGGTTTTGGGTTAGGGTTAGGGTTGGGGTAAGGGTAAGGTTTTGGGTTAGGGTAAGGGTTAGGTTTAGGGTTGGGGGTAGGTTTTAGGCATAGAAAGACAGTCGGTTAGGGTTGGGGTAAGGATAAGGATTTGGGTTAGGGTAAGGGTCGGGGTTAGGGTTAGGGTTGGGGTTGGGGTTTGGGTTACGGTTATGGTTAGGATTAGGGTCAGGATTGGGGTTATGGTAAGAACCATAAAAAGAAAATGGGTAGGGTTAGGAAGGAAGGGGGGGTGGGGGGATATACAAGAAAAATAAAAAGGGAAGTAAAAAAAGGAATGTGCCCTGTCCATCAACAGTCCTATGGCTCCCCCTCATACCTCGTTAAGGCCTACTGGATATCTGGTGCCCAAGTTCGCGATCCAGATGTGCTCCGCCCTACGACGTTGGGCGAGGCTCCATCTGGGGTTCGCTTCGACGACAGTAGCCCGGACGGAAGACCACCCGTGTCGGACAAAATGCCGGACCAGGTGAGTATTGGTGTTTTTGTGTCTAACGATGTTGTACTTATGTTGGGCGAATCTCCTAGCTAGGGTATTGCCCGTCTCGCCCACGTACATATCGCCACATCGTTGACACCGAATGACATAAACACAATTTTGTGTATGTAGTCCGCCACGACACAGTGGTTGGAAAACCTTGCGGTTCTGGGGGGTTCACAAACCACGGCGCGTGGCGGACAAGGGCGTCCCTCTGAGCGGAGGGCGGGTCTCCCAGTGGGCTGACCCTGGCCCTGACCAACATATCATTCAAGTTGGGGTTCTTCCGGTAGGCCGGTACCACATAGTGCCCCAGCAGCCTCCCGCTACTCTCCGAGAAAGTACGGAAATGGGTTTTGACTTTTCTCACGACCCTGACGGCCGAAGGAGAGTAGGTGGTGATAAGAGGAATCATGTCCGTACCAGGAGGAGGTCCCTTCGGGTCCAGGAAGACCCTCAACTGTCTTCTGAGGAAGGACCTGGAATAGCCCCTCCTCTTCAGAGCAGTAAAGAGGGCCTTCGAGGCCACCAGGAAATCCTCCTGCCTAGTACAAATACGATGAAACCTCAGGAGTTGGGATTTCACCAGCCCCGCAAATGTGTGCTTGGGGTGGAAGCTGCTTTTGTAGAGGAGCGCATGGGTGTCCGTCTCCTTGAAGAACACTTTTATGTCCCTTACTTTTATGTAAGGGTAAGGGTTAGGATTATGGTTGGGGTTAGGGTTGGGGTAAGGATTTGGGTTAGGGTTGGGGTAAGGGTAAGGATTTAGGGTTAGATTTAAAGAGAAAGAGAGACGGGTAGGATTTAGGCATAGAAAGAAAGTCGGTTAGGTTTGGGGTTAGAGGGTAGGTTTTAGGCATAGAAAGACTGTCGGTTAAGGTTGGGGGTAGGATTGGGGTTAGGGTTGGGGTAAGGATTTAGGGTTAGATTTAAAGAGAAAGAGAGACAGGTAGGATTTAGGCATAGAAAGAAAGTCGGTTAGGGTTGGGGTTAGGATTGGGGTCAGGGGGTAGGTTTTAGGCATAGAAAGACAGTTAGTTAGGGTTGGGGTTAGGATTGGGGTCAGGGGGTAGGTCTTAGGCATAGAAAGACAGTCGGTTAGGGTTAGGGTTGGGGTAAGGGTAAGGATTTGGGTTCGGGTTAGGGTTAGGATTGGGGTAAGGGTGTGCACAGTCCGTCTGCAGCCCGCCCGGGCGACGCCCACACCAAACCCGGAACCCCCCGAAGACCCTGAAAGATGTGCGCGCAGCGTCAGACACAAACAGCCAAATTAGTAGCGGGCATGACTGGCCCTGCCATCCAGCGACGCATTTCGGTCTCTTGACCTCTTCAGGCTGGCTTTGCACTGATTGCAGGATGTAAACATCTTTTTAACTGCGAGTCTGTGCCTACTGGGACACTCCTAATTCCCTAGTAGGTGGGGCACTTCTAATCCCCTAGACTTACGGCTTCTCTATTTGTCTCCACAGCAGGATGTGCTCCATTCGACTGCCGGAGAGTACTGAGCCGTTTTGAGCAGGAGGAGAATATATAGGAGGTCTGCAGTGGGCGGGGCTCTAGCTCAACACTGCAGTGTCGATGTTTGACTTCTCCAAATGAATCCTACAATTGTGATGTGTCTACTCGACGTACAATGTGCATCACAATGTGGACAAACACACAGGTAAGTCTTTGGGTTTGTTTGTCTTTACAAAATAAAATAATTTTTAAAATAGCCCCCATATGCTTTTTTGTATGTGACCCTTGGTGGAAAAAGTTTGGAAAAGTTATACTCAAGTTGTTTTTTTTTTTTTTTTTTTACATTCTTACATTTTTTTTTTTTCTTGATCCAAAAATATGCTGCGAGCCAACGAAACTCGAGCTTTTGTACTTTGGTCACCCCTGTGTGTTAATATACTACTTCTGTAGCTGAAAAAAAAAACAAGCAATTTCATGCAATAAGTGCCATTTGTCTTTCAAAATTGTAAAGTCTAATTTTAAGAAGGATGAAGTGCTTTATTGATGCACAATTTGCGGGTCACATAAAACAATGTGGCGGGCCATATATGGCCCCTGGACCTTGGGTTTGACAGTATGTTCCAGAGGTTCCACAAGCAAATTGGATTATGCAAATGCATTCATTCTAAGTGACAAGAGTGGTTTTATTAACGGTACTAACGCGGGTGGATAAAATATGTTTTTCCACATTAAACATTTGTGTGATTGTTATTCAAATACCCAAAAGAACGCAAGAGAAATCCTGTAATAGATCCAGGGCGACATGCTGGATGAGCAGACCAAGCCTTGTCACTTTGCAGTGCCCCATCCTCGCCACTAGGTGGTGACAGAATTGCATCAACGTTTTTAAATTCCTTTTGAAGACGAGAGCTGCTGGAGTTGTGCAGCAGGTCCGAGGTTCAAACACGGGCATCAAACTCAAGGCCCGGTGAGCCAGATCTGCCCCACCACATCATTTTATGAAATTAATTCAATTTAATCATCTTTTATTAGTCAATTGATTCTTTATTTGCATTGTGATGGACAACCAAGAATGAAACTGCATAGCTTTTCAACTATAACATTATCCAATATTACAACAAATTAATCATCATACGTTACGAAGGTATATATTCTTTTGTTATCATTGAATTGTACACTTTGAAAATGACAATACATTCATACAGCAAAACTTAGTTTTTTTCAGTGTATTACTGTAAGTAACTACCACTTTTTCTTTGTGTTAGAATTCTGTCGACTGAGCTGCCAGTTTTTCAATGAAAAATCTAGAGATATTTTTTCAGTTTATTATTGTGAATGGAAAAATGGTAACACTTTTTTTCTTCTTTTTAACGGTAAAAAAAACAAAACTTGGCAGCTCGGTTGCCAGAATGAAAAAAAAAAGAACAGTGGTACTGTTTTTCCATTTACAGTTTTATATTGTAAAAAAAAAAAAAAACAGTTCATCCATCCATCCATTTTCTACCGCTTATTCCCTTTTGGGGTCGCGGGGGGCGCTGGCGCCTATCTCAGCTACAATCGGGCGGAAGGCGGGGTACACCCTGGACAAGTCGCCACCTCATCGCAGACAAAAACAGTTCATTTCACCTAAAAATTCTGGCGACTAACTTGCCAGGTTTTTTTTTACATAAAAATAAAACAAGCAAAAAAAACTGTGGTACTGTTTTTTCCGTCTACAGTAAAATGTTGTAAAAAATACAAAATAAAAAAATAGAACTGTATATTTTACAGTACAATCCTGGTTACTGAGTTGTAGGTTTTTAATTGAAAAATTTACAGGTATTTTTTACAGTTTATAACTGTGAATGGAAAAACTGTACCACTGTTTTCCTTTTTTTTCTTACGGATAAAAAAAGCACAACCTGGGACCTCAGTTACCAGAATGAAAAAAAAAAACGGTTTTATGTTGTAAAAAACACGGTAAATTTTACATAAAAATTCTGGCGACGAACTTGCTAGTTTTTTTTTTATAAAGAATGAAAAAAACAGTGGTACTATTTTTCCATTTACAGTAAAAAGTTGTAAAAAAAACCACAAATATTTTACAGTACAATTGTAGTGACTGAGTTGCCTTTTTTATTGTAAAATCTACAGATATAATGTATGTATATATATATATATATATATATATATATATATATATATATATGTATATATATATATCTATATGTATATATTATATGTATATATATATATATATATATACATATCTATATATATATATATGTATATATTATATGTATATATATATATGTATCTCTATATGTATATATTATATGTATATATATATATATATACATATCTATATATATCTATATGTATATATTATATGTATATATATGTATATATATATATATATATACATATATATATATATATATATATATATATATACATATATATATATATATATATATATATATATATATATATATATATATATTGTACAGTGTATCTAAAAATCATAATAGTCAAAGGCACAGACAAATTTGGGAATTTTTAACTGCTCCATGCGACCCTCTGAGGGGGTTTGACACTCCTGGGTTGGAAGAACATATAAAAAGGAGGATAAATAAGAAAAGTACCTTTTATTTGCAAGTTGACACTAAGATAATTGACTCTTTAGCTGAAGTCTAGTTTTGGCTCTGCAAGAGTGTTTTTTTTAGAAATCTTATATGAAAAGCGCTCATGATAAAAGGCAGCATTTGCGACCAAAACACAACGCCATGGGCAGTGTGATGCAGTTTCTGGCGAGAAAGCCGCCATGTTGCCTGCCAGCACCCAACTGAGTAGTGGTGGGGGGGTGGGGGTCTGCCATGTGACATACAATTACAACATCTCTCTAATCCTCCATGTTTTTCCGCATTTGCTGTTTTGGAACAATCTGGAGTACCCACCGAAATTCAGCCAGGATAATATAAGTGTGGCCTGTTATTAGGGCTAACACACTTAAGCCTCTCAAACCTAGAGTTCAAGAGTTTTTTGAATTTTTTTTTTTTTTTTAGTGATCAGAAAGATACACTGAAGAGGAGCTGCAATTTACCAACAGCGACTGAGGAACAGCACGGTGATAGGGGGGTGAGTGCGTCTGCCTCACAATACGAAGGTCCTGGGTTCGATCTTGCGCTTAGGATCTTTCTGTGTGGAGTTTGCATGTTCTCCCCGTGACTGCGTGAGTTCTACTCCGGCTCCCTCCCACCTCCAAAGACATGCACCTAGGGATAGGCCCCTCCCACTTCCAAATACATGCACCTGGGGATAGGCCCTTCCCACCTCCAAAAACATTGCACCTGGGGATAGGCCCCTCCCACCTCCAAAAACATTGCACCTGGGGATAGGCCCCTCCCACCTCCAAAAACATTGCAGCTGGGGATAGGCCCCTCCCACCTCCAAAGACATGCACCTGGGGATAGGCCCCTCCCACCTCCAAAAACATTGCACCTGGGTATAGGCCCCTCCCACCTCCAAAGACATGCACCTGGGGATAGGCCCCCTCCCACCTCCAAAGGCATGCACCTGGGGATAGGCCCCTCCCACCTCCAAAGGTTATGCACCTGGTGATAGGCCCCTCCCACCTCCAAAGGTTATGCACCTGGGGATAGGCCCCTCCCACCTCCAAAGGCATGCACCTGGTGATAGGCCCCTCCCACCTCCAAAGGCATGCACCTGGGGATAGGCCCCTCCTCTCTTCACTATATCAATGATGTCATCACTGAATATGGCTGTTTATCAGGGTATAAGGTCAATTGAGACCAATGTGAAATATTAAATGACGGCGTGGCGCAGTGGTAGAGTGGCCGTGCGCAACCCGAGGGTCCCTGGTTCAAATCCCACCTAGTACCAACCTCGTCACGTCCGTTGTGTCCTGAGCAAGACACTTCACCCTTGCTCCTGATGGGTGCTGGTTGGCGCCTTGCATGGCAGCTCCCTCCATCGGTGTGTGAATGTGTGTGTGAATGGGTGAATGTGGAAGTAGTGTCAAAGCGCTTTGAGTACCTTGAAGGTAGAAAAGCGCTATACAAGTACAACCCATTTATCATTTATTACCACTTAATAAACACTGCAAGAAATCACAAGTTCAGAACTCCGAAATTCAATGGAAAAAGGCAGAAATCATATATCTAGGACTACGTGTTACACCAAACCTTTATACAAGCAGAGCTCTAAATCTTAAACATTTAAAAAAAAATAAGATAAAATCCAAAATGGACTTATTAGTGATTCCTAGAGCTCAAAAAAAGTCTGCGGGCTATAGAGCGTTTTCCGTTCGGGCTCCAGTACTCTGGAATGCCCTCCTGGTAACAGTTCGAGATGCTACCTCAGTAGAAGCATTTAAGTCTCATCTTAAAACTCATCTGTATACTCTAGCCTTTGAGTAGACCTCCTTTTTAGACCAGTTGATCTGCCGCTTCTTTTCTTTCTCCTATGTCCCCTCCTCCCTTGTGGAGGGGGTCCGGTCCGATGACCATGGATGAAGTACTGACTGTCCAGAGTCGAGACCCAGGATGGACCGCTCGTCGGGACCCAGGATGGACCGCTCGCCTGTATCGGTTGGGGACATCTCTACGCTGCTGATCCGCTTGTGATGGTTTCCTGTGGACGGGACTCTCGCTGCTGTCTTGGAGCCACTATGGATTGAACTTTCACAGTATCATGTTAGACCCGCTCGACATCCATTGCTTTCGGTCCCCTAGAGGGGGGGGGGGGTTGCCCACATCTGAGGTCCTCTCCAAGGTTTCTCATAGTCAGCATTGTCACTGGCGTCCCACTGGATGTGAATTCTCCCTGCCCACTGGGTGTGAGTTTTCCTTGCCCTTTTGTGGGTTCTTCCGAGGATGTTGTAGTCGTAATGATTTGTGCAGTCCTTTGAGACATTTGTGATTTGGGGCTATATAAATAAACATTGATTGATTGATTGAACGCTGGTCACGTCTCCAAATATCACTTTGGGGTCGGGTGAACATAGTTAAAATGAGTATACTGCCAGCAGTTAATTATATACCGAAAATAATGTCTTCCTCAGTTCTTTGAGGCACTTCCTGGTTTTGTTTCCGTTGTCATAGTTAACCATTTAGTGTCACCTGTCTCTGCTTTGATCACGCGCACCTGCCCTTGATTATTTATCTCCCTATATATGCCCGCCTCTGTTTGACATTCAGTCTTGGACTCTTGCTTGCTACACGCAACAGCTGGCGCCGCTCTTCCAACATTGTGGTAAATCTATTTTTGTATACCTGTTAGCTTATATGCTATTTTGTTTGCTTATGTCCCTAGCTTCCACGCTAGCGCCCGTTGTTCTTTCTAGCTCCCAAGCTAGTTCTGTTGGTTTTTGGTTAGTGCCTTTGTGCAAGTGTTTTTGTTCTCAGTGTGTTTTATTATATAAATAAATTCTTATCCCTACCCTCACGCTGTGTTCCATCTTCCGCTGCACCCACGAGAGAACAACTCGTCACCTCAATGCCACCGAGACCTCACAAAAATGACTTTAAAAGTCTTGTATAAGTGTTGTAATGAAGACAGCAACTTATGCAAGTGTCCATATTAGCCTACTATCAAAATGACTTCAAATGTCTCATATAAGTTTTATAATGGAGACAACACATGATGTAAGTGTCTATATTAGCTATATTAGCCTACTATCAAAATAACTTTCAATGTCTTGTATAAGTCTTATAATGAAAACAACACATGATGTAAGTGTCTATTTTAGCTATATTAGCCTACTATCAAAATAACTTTCAATGTCTTGTATAAGTTATAATGAAAACAACACATGATGTGTCTATTTTAGTTATATTAGACTACTATCAAAATGACTTTAAAAGTCATTTATAAGTGTTATAATGAAGACAACACATGATGTAAGTGTCTATTTTAGCTGTATTAACCTACTATCAAAATGACTTTAAAAGTCTTGTATAAGTGTTATAATGAAGACAGCAACTTATGCAAGTGTCCATATTAGCCTACTATCAAAATGACTTCAAATGTCTCATATAAGTTTTATAATGGAGACAACACATGATGTAAGTGTCTATATTAGCTATATTAGCCTACTATCAAAATAACTTTCAATGTCTTGTATAAGTCTTATAATGAAAACAACACATGATGTAAGTGTCTATATTAGCTATATTAGCCTACTATCAAAATAACTTTCAATGTCTTGTATAAGTCTTATAATGAAAACAACACATGATGTAAGTGTCTATTTTAGCTATATTAGCCTACTATCAAAATAACTTTCAATGTCTTGTATAAGTCTTATAATGAAAACAACACATGATGTAAGTGTCTATTTTAGCTATATTAGCCTACTATCAAAATGACTTTAAGAGTCATACTTAAGTGTTATAAAGAATACAACACATTATGTAAGTGTCTACATTAGCCTACTATCAAAATGACTTTAAAAGTCGTTTATAAGTGTTATAATGAAGACAACACATGATGTAAGTGTCTATTTTAGCTGTATTAACCTACTATCAAAATGACTTTAAAAGTCTTGTATAAGTGTTATAATGAAGACAGCAACTTATGCAAGTGTCCATATTAGCCTACTATCAAAATGACTTCAAATGTCTCATATAAGTTTTATAATGGAGACAACACATGATGTAAGTGTCTATATTAGCTATATTAGCCTACTATCAAAATAACTTTCAATGTCTTGTATAAGTCTTATAATGAAGACAACACATGATGTAAGTGTCTATTTTAGCTGTATTAACCTACTATCAAAATGACTTTAAAAGTCTTGTATAAGTGTTATAATGAAGACAACACATGATGTAAGTGTCTATTTTAGCTGTATTAACCTACTATCAAAATGACTTTAAAAGTCTTGTATAAGTGTTATAATGAAGACAGCAACTTATGCAAGTGTCCATATTAGCCTACTATCAAAATGACTTCAAATGTCTCATATAAGTCTTATAATGAAAACAACACATGATGTAAGTGTCTATTTTAGCTATATTAGCCTACTATCAAAATAACTTTCAATGTCTTGTATACGTCTTATAATGAAAACAACACATGATGTAAGTGTCTATTTTAGCTATATTAGCCTACTATCAAAATAACTTTCAATGTCTTGTATAAGTCTTATAATGAAAACAACACATGATGTAAGTGTCTATTTTAGCTATATTAGCCTACTATCAAAATGACTTTAAGAGTCATACTTAAGTGTTATAAAGAATACAACACATTATGTAAGTGTCTACATTAGCCTACTATCAAAATGACTTTAAAAGTCATTTATAAGTGTTATAATGAAGACAACACATGATGTAAGTGTCTATTTTAGCTGTATTAACCTACTATCAAAATGACTTTAAAAGTCTTGTGTAAGTGTTATAATGAAGACAGCAACTTATGCAAGTGTCCATATTAGCCTACTATCAAAATGACTTCAAATGTCTCAAATAGGTTTTATAATGGAGACAACACATGATGTAAGTGTCTATATTAGCTATATTAGCCTACTATCAAAATAACTTTCAATGTCTTGTATAAGTCTTATAATGAAAACAACACATGATGTAAGTGTCTATTTTAGCTATATTAGCCTACTATCAAAATAACTTTCAATGTCTTGTATAAGTCTTATAATGAAAACAACACATGATGTAAGTGTCTATTTTAGTTATATTAGCCTACTATCAAAATGACTTTAAGAGTCATACTTAAGTGTTATAAAGAATACAACACATTATGTAAGTGTCTACATTAGCCTACTATCAAAATGACTTTAAAAGTCATTTATAAGTGTTATAATGAAGACAACACATGATGTAAGTGTCTATTTTAGCTGTATTAACCTACTATCAAAATGACTTTAAAAGTCTTGTATAAGTGTTATAATGAAGACAGCAACTTATGCAAGTGTCCATATTAGCCTACTATCAAAATGACTTCAAATGTCTCATATAAGTTTTATAATGGAGACAACACATGATGTAAGTGTCTATATTAGCTATATTAGCCTACTATCAAATAACTTTCAATGTCTTGTATAAGTCTTATAATGAAAACAACACATGATGTAAGTGTCTATTTTAGCTATATTAGCCTACTATCAAAATAACTTTCAATGTCTTGTATAAGTCTTATAATGAAAACAACACATGATGTAAGTGTCTATTTTAGCTATATTAGCCTACTATCAAAATAACTTTCAATGTCTTGTATAAGTCTTATAATGAAAACAACACATGATGTAAGTGTCTATTTTAGCTATATTAGCCTACTATCAAAATAACTTTCAATGTCTTGTATAAGTCTTATAATGAAAACAACACATGATGTAAGTGTCTATTTTAGCTATATTAGCCTACTATCAAAATAACTTTCAATGTCTTGTATAAGTCTTATAATGAAGACAACACATGACGTAAGTGTCTATATTAGCTATATTAGCCTACTATCAAAACAACTTTAAAAGTCTTATATAAGTGTTATAATGAAGACAACACATGATGTAAGTGTCTATATTAGCTATATTAGCCTACTATCAAAATAACTTTCAATGTCTTGTATAAGTCTTATAATGAAAACAACACATGATGTAAGTGTCTATTTTAGCTATATTAGCCTACTATCAAAATGACTTTAAGAGTCATACTTAAGTGTTATAAAGAATACAACACATTATGTAAGTGTCTACATTAGCCTACTATCAAAATGACTTTAAAAGTCATTTATAAGTGTTATAATGAAGACAACACATGATGTAAGTGTCTATTTTAGCTGTATTAACCTACTATCAAAATGACTTTAAAGGTCTTATATAAGTATTATAATGAAGACAACACATGATGTAAGTGTCTATATTAGTTATATTATCCTACTATCAAAATGACTATGCGTCGCTGGCTGACGCAAATCTTTGTAGACAGAAATGTTGAAATGTAATATTTATTCTACACATTTTTACAACATTGGAAACATTAGTAAAACATCTTAGAGGGTGAGATAACTCCTGGAAATGAGTGTCTTAGAAATGTCAAAAGTATAGGTATGTGTGTGTCCAAGGTAAAGGAAAAGGCAGGCTGTCTACTTCTTATGGATTTATTACAATCTTTGGCAAGCTGGGTAATGTTTGCTGTGGTCTGGAACAACATGGCACACAAACAGCTATCAGAAATGCAGCCAAGATTACATACAGATAATGTGGCATAAGACATGCAAATATAAACCCTAAATACACAGAGGACAAAAGTGAAGGAAATGAAATGAGCTCAAATATACCTACACACGATGCATAATGATGCAATATGTACATGCAGCTAGCCTAAATAGCATGTTAGCATCAAATAGCTTGCAGTCATGGATTGACCTGTTTAGCACTCCAACAAGTCAAATAACATCAACAAAGCTAACTTTTGTGCATTCATGCACAGTAGGGAAGGGTTGGCGGAGAAAATGAGACAAAGAAGGAGTGGCATTAAACACATCTTTCTGTGTCAGCGTCGGAGAAAGTTGTACATGTAAACAAACTGTTGAGTCACAGTCCACACAACAGTGAGTTCAAGGGCTGCTGAAATTAGTAGGACAAAACGGTGCTCGCCAAATGTTCTCATCAGTGAAGCATAAACACAAACATATTAAACTGTAGGCTTTGTAACAATGACAAATGGTTGTGTCATGTACAGAAACCGTATGAAAACAAAACATATATTTTTCAACCCATTTTTTTCTCCATTCTCGTAGAGGCACCAGGGCGCCGCTAAAGAGCCGCTGGCTCCAGAGCCACAGGTTGCTGCTCTTGATTCCATTCAGAATCAATTCTCGATTCAAAATCAATACTTTTTAATAATATTGAATGCCAGTTCAATGATTAACTACATTCCTCGGTAAAATAGATAAACAGCTCTAATAAGACGCCGAGATCATTATCCATGCGTTTGTTACGTCTCGTCTCGATTACTGTAACGTATTATTTTCGGGTCTCCCCATGTCTAGCATTAAAAGATTACAGTTGGTACAAAATGCGGCTGCTAGACTTTTGACAAGAACAAGAAAGTTTGATCATATTACGCCTGTACTGGCTCACCTGCACTGGCTTCCTGTGCACTTAAGATGTGACTTTAAGGTTTTAATACTTACGTATAAAATACTACACGGTCTAGCTCCAGCCTATCTTGCCGATTGTATTGTACCGTATGTCCCGGCAAGAAATCTGCGTTCAAAAGACTCCGGCTTATTAGTGATTCCTAGAGCTCAAAAAAAGTCTGCGGGCTATAGAGCGTTTTCCGTTCGGGCTCCAGTACTCTGGAATGCCCTCCCGGTAACAGTTCGAGATGCTACCTCAGTAGAAGCATTTAAGTCTCATCTTAAAACTCATCTGTATACTCTAGCCTTTAAATAGACCTCCTTTTTAGACCAGTTGATCTGCCGCTTCTTTTCTTTCTCCTATGTCCCCCCCTCCCTTGTGGAGGGGGTCCGGTCCGATGACCATGGATGAAGTACTGACTGTCCAGAGTCGAGACCCAGGATGGACCGCTCGTCGGGACCCAGGATGGACCGCTCGCCTGTATCGGTTGGGGACATCTCTACGCTGCTGAGCCGCTTGAGATGGTTTCCTGTGGACGGGACTCTCACTGCTGTCTTGGAGCCACTATGGATTGAACTTTCACAGTATCATGTTAGACCCGCTCGACATCCATTGCTTTCGGTCCCCTAGAGGGGAGGGGGGTTGCCCACATCTGAGGTCCTCTCCAAGGTTTCTCATAGTCAGCATTGTCACTGGCGTCCCACTGGATGTGAATTCTCCCTGCCCACTGGGTGTGAGTTTTCCTTGCCCTTTTGTGGGTTCTTCCGAGGATGTTGTAGTCGTAATGATTTGTGCAGTCCTTTGAGACATTTGTGATTTGGGGCTATATAAATAAACATTGATTGATTGATTGATAATACATTTCTATATTACTTAAAAGAAAACTGGTTTTGTTTAATAAAGTTCTACCCACACATTCCAGTCAATCGCCAGGAAAAAACTAATTGAGATTAAAATCTCTTTTACAAGAGTGACCTGGGCAAGAGGGCAGCAAAACAAAGTTACAGGAAAACATAGAAGAACGACAAAAACAGCAGCAGTCACACAACACAATTGAAAATAAATGACGTACTGTATTTTTCCAGACTATAAGGCGCGCTTAAAATCTTTTTTTTTCTCCTCAAAACTCGACGTTGCGCGTTATAACCCCGTGCGCCTAATGTACGGAATATTTCTGGTTTTGCTTGCTGACCTCGAAGCAATCTTATTTGGTACATGGTGTAGTGATAAGTGTGACCTGTAGATGGCAGTCAAACATAAGACTGCACTATGATGGCAATATGACTCAAGTAGACAAAACCAACATTTTTTATGTTCCATTGAAAATATAGAACATTACATACGGCGCTCAAAAATCCATCACAATGCTTTAGTAGGACTTTGGTACGCTATGAAGCCACACCACTTGATGTGCTTCAACATAGGAGTATTAATATGCTGTGTGTATAAGGTAAGACATATTATCTGCTGTTTTGTTTTGCAACATTATGCAAAAGAAAGTTTTCCTTCTGGTACCTGCTGATCTGTATTTGGCATCTGTATAAGTCCTAAAAATTGCGCGGGTCCGCCTTTGTAGTCTATGCCAACCTCGAAGTCGATCATCTTCTTCCTTTTCTCTATCTTCTTGTTATGTGACATTCATCCTCCACTGTTGCCATTTGTAATATAAAGTAGTGTCAAGTTCTTACTTCTATCTGTCATTAAACTCCCTTTGAAAACGCTAAAAGCAGGACTTTTAACAGGGGCCAGGAAACGCCCGCATATAACCCCAATTCTTGAGAACTTGCACTGGCTCCCTGTTCATTTTAGAACTGATTTTAAAACATTGCTGTTTGTTTTTAAAGCTTTACATGGATTGGCACCTCATTATGATGGATCAAGTACTGGCTGTCCAGAGTCGAGACCCAGGATGGACCGCTCGTCGGGACCCAGGATGGACCGCTCGCCTGTATCGGTTGGGGACATCTCTACGCTGCTGATCCGCTTGAGATGGTTTCCTGTGGACGGGACTCTCACTGCTGTCTTGGAGCCACTATGGATTGAACTTTCACAGTATCATGTTAGACCCGCTCGACATCCATTGCTTTCGGTCCCCTAGAGGGGGGGGGGGTTGCCCACATCTGAGGTCCTCTCCAAGGTTTCTCATAGTCAGCATTGTCACTGGCGTCCCACTGGATGTGAATTCTCCCTGCCCACTGGGTGTGAGTTTTCCTTGCCCTTTTGTGGGTTCTTCCGAGGATGTTGTAGTCGTAATGATTTGTGCAGTCCTTTGAGACATTTGTGATTTGGGGCTATATAAATAAACATTGATTGATTGATTGATTATATCTCGGACGTCATCCAAGTTTACACTCCTTCGCGCACTCGGAGGTCCGAGAGCCAGCTCCAGCTCGTGGTGCCCAAAACCAGACTTAAAACCAGGGGAGACAGGACTTTCCCTGTGGTCGGCCCTAAGCTCTGGAACACGCTGCCACTCCATGCTAGAACTGCTCCCACAGGGGAATGTTTTAAGTCTCGTCTTAGACCCACTTTTATTCTTTGGCTTTTAACACTACGTGAGTTGTGTGGTCCTCTGTGTTTTTTATTTTATTTTGATTTATATTTACTGTTTTAATTGGTTTTACCCTTTAAAATGATTTTCAATCATATTTATTATTTTTATGTTGGTTTCATTTTTTATTCAGTCATTGGTGGAGCTAAGGATAATATTTGAATATTGTTTTTAATATTGTTGTGCAGCACTTTGGAAACATTTATGTTGTTTGAATGTGCTATACAAATAAAGTGGATTGGATTGGATTGGATAAAACATACCGGTGTCGTGAGTTTACATTATTCACCCAATGAACTTTAGTTATTAGAGATTTGCGGCCGGACGGTTTTTCACGGGACACATTTCCAGTGTTGTTTGTTTCCGGATGAGGAGAAACTGCTCCGTATTGATTGAAGTAAAGTGTAAATGTCATTAAAACAGTTAGCTCCATCTTTTGACATTTCTTCCCCTTCCGTCCTTGCACGCTACACCGCTGCAACAAAGATGACGGGGAAAAGACGCTGTTGAGGGTTAGGCACGTGTGTATATTGTACATATTACATATTGTTACTACATTATATATATATATATATATATATATATATATATATAGATATAAATACCATTAGGTCAAGGATGGACGCTCCCTCCATGGCCGACGTTAGTTTGCGGCGTGGCGAGCAATCAGCGGGTGTGGCGTGATGTTCCATTGTGCGCGAGGACGGCTGTGTGAAAAGCTCGTCCTTTTGTCGCTTCTCACTTGACCCTTGACCCCGGTTGCACTCGGGTGGCGTGCTCGGGACATGCGGACACACCGCCGCCCAACCGCCGCCGTCTATGTGGGTCAGCAAATGTCCACCGGTGTCACTCTGGCGCCGCTTGTGTGTGTTTTGTGGCGGTCAGAATAAGACTAATTGTGTTTCACGGGGTGTTGCCTGCAGGGGTAGGGGGAGGGGGGTTGTTGCATCTGTTGCCCTGGATTTGGACTGCCTCCCTCGTTTCACGACTCCTCGCTCGCCCCCGGACTCTGAAGTCTCTCTCTCTGCCCCACGGACCCCTCGCGGAATTTGGACTCCGTTTGCTTTGTCCTCTTTGGTTTTGTCTGCTTCCTCATTCAACATTTACGGTAACACACACTTCTGTTAATCTACACACATAGTAACACACGTTCACACTTGGGTTTGACACACTCCATTTCCTTGGGTTAGCTTATTAGTTTAATATTGTTTATTATTCTTATTATATCTATTTACTATACATCATAAATTATTGAACATACTGGGTTAGGGTTAGGGTCAGGGTGTATATTGTAATATCCCGGAAGAGTTAGTGCTGCAAGGGATGCTGGATATTTGTTGTGTTGTGTTTATGTTGTGTTACGGTGCAGGTGTTCTCAAGAAATGCGTTTTTTATTCTTGTTTGGTGTGGGTTCACAGTGTGGCGCATATTTGTAACAGTGTTGAAGTTGTTTATACGGCAACCCTCAGTCCGACCTGTATGGCGGTTTACCAAGTATGAGTTGCATTCACGTCTGCCTCACAATACGAAGTTCCTGCAGTCCTGGGTTCAAATCCAGGCTCGGGATCTTTCTGTGTGGAGTTTGCATGTTCTCCCCGTGAATGCGTGGGTTCCCTCCGGGTACTCCGGCTTCCTCCCACTTCCAAAGACCTGCACCTGGGGATAGGTTGATTGGCAACACAAAATTGGCCCTAGTGTGTGAATGTGAGTGTGAATGTTGTCTTTCTATCTGTGTTGGCCCTGCGATGAGGTGGCGACTTGTCCAGGGTGTACCCTGCCTTCCGCCCGATTGTAGCTGAGATAGGCGCCAGCGCCCCCCGCGACCCCAAAAGGGAATAAGCGGTAGAAAATGGATGGATGGATGGAGTTGCATTCACTTGTGTGTGTGAAAAGCCTCCTCTCTGAGCTGCCACCTTACCGTGGTAGAGGAGTTTGCGTGTCCCAATGATCCTAGGAGCTATGTTGTCTGGGGGTTTTCATGCCCCCTGGTAGGGTCTCCCAAGACAAACAGGTCCTAGGTGAGTGATCAGACAAAGAGCAGCTCGAAGACTTCTATGGAACTACAACAACCGAGACTCATTTTTCCCTCGGCCAGACGCGGGCCACCAGGGCCCCCCTCTGGAGCCAGGCCCGAAGTTGGGGCATGATAGCGAGCGCCTGGTGGCCGGGCACCACCCGAAAAGGCAACGTGGCCCCTCCAATGGGCTCATCACTCATAGGAGGGGCCATCGAGGTCGGGTGCATTGTGAGCTGGGCGGGAGCCGAAAGCAGGGAACTTGGCAGTCCGATCCTCAGCTACATAAGCTAGCTCTTGGGACGTGGAATGTCACCTTGTTGGGGTGAAGGAGCCTGAGCTAGTGCGCGAGGTGGAGAATTCCGGCTGGATATAGTCGGACTCACTTCGACGCACAGCAAGGGCTCTGGAACCAGTTCTCTCGAGAGGGGCTGGACTCTTTTCCACACTGGTTTTGCACACATTGAAAGGCGGCGGGCTGGGGTAACAATTCTTGTTGCCCCCCAGCTCAAAGCCTGCACGTTGGAGTTCAACCCGGTGGACAAGAGGGTAGCTTTCCTCCGTCTTTGTGTGGTGGGACGGGTCCTGACTGTTGTTTGTGCTTACACACCAAACAGCAGTTCAGAGTACCCACCCTTTTTGGATACACTCAAGGGAGTACTGGAAAGTGCTACCCAAGATAATTCCCTTGTCCTTCTGAGGGACTTCAACGCTCATGTTGGCAACGACAGTGAAACCTGGAGAGGCGTGATAGGGAAGAATGGCCGTCCGGATCTGAATCCGAGTGGTGTTTTGTTATTGGACTTTTGTGCTCGTCACAGATTGTCCATAACACCATGTTCAAACATACAGGTGTCCATATGTGCACTTGGCACCAGGACACCCTAGACCGCAGTTCCATGATCGACTTTGTAGTTGTGTCATCGGATTTGCGGCCTCATGTTTTGGACACTCGGGTGAAGATTGAGGGGCGGAGCTTTCTACCGATCACCACCGGTGGTGAGTTGGCTGCGATGGTGGGGGCCCAAACGCATTGTGAGGGTCTGCTGGGAACGCCTGGCAGAGTCTCCTGTCAGAGAGGGTTTCAATTCCCACCTCCGGAAGAACTTTGATCATGACACGAGAGGAATGCTGGATATTGATTGAGTCCGAGTGGACCATGTTCCGCACCTCTATGGTCGAGGCGGCTGATTGGAGCTGTGGCCAAAAGGTAGTTGGTGCCTGTCATGGCGGTAATCCTAGAACCCGTTGGTGGACACCAGCGGTGAGGGATGCCGTCAAGCTGAAGAAAGAGTCCTATCGGGCTCTTTTGGCTCATAGGACTCTGGAGGCAGTGGACACGTACCGACAGGCCAAGCGGTGCGTGGCATCAGCGGTTGCGGAAGCAAAAAATCGGACATGGGAGGAGTTCGGGGAAGCCATGGAAAACGACTTCCGGACGTCGTCGAAGCGATTCTGGTCCACCAGCCGCCGCCTCAGGAAGGGGAAGCAGTGCACTGTCAACACCGTGCGTGGTGAGGATGGTGTTCTGCTTACCTCGACTGAGGTTGTTGTGGATCAGTGGAGGGAATACTTCAAAGACCTCCTCAATCCTACCAGCACGTCTTCCTATGAGGAAGCAGTGCCTGAGGAATCTGTGGTGGGCTCTCCTATTTCTGGGGCTGAGGTTGCTGAGATAGTTATAAAGCTCCTCGGTGGCAAGGATGAGACCCGCCCGGAGTCTATTGGCGCCCTGTACTTCTCCCTACGTCCGTGTACCACTCTGTACAGCGGCATTTTATAAAGTCATAAATTTTACTTTTTGAAACCGATACCGATAATTTCCGATATTACATTTTTAAAGCATTTATCGGCCAATAAGATCAGCAGTCTGATCTTATCGGACATTTCGTAAGAACAGAGCCAGAGTCCGCCCGTTTCTCTCTCAGGCCAACACGGAGGTGCTAATGCGTGATTTTATTTCCTGTCCTTTAGACTATTGGACTCTGGCCTTCCCAAAAAGAATATCAGAAGTCTACAATTATTACAAAACTCAGCTGCAAGCGTGCTGACGAGGACCAGAGGGCGGGCGCACATTACACAAGTTTTAAAGCCGCTGCTTTGGTTCCCCGTCCGCCTCTGGTTTGATTTCAAACTTCTATTATTAGTTTTTAAATGCATCTACAGTATTTGACCTGCTTTTACCGTATCAACCCTAGGTGATTCTGAGGTCCTCTAGCAATGGCCTTTTAGTTTTACCAAATACTAGAACGAAGACCCACGGTGAGGCGTCATTTAGCCACTGTGGCCCCCACCCGTGGCACAAACTGCCAGAGAACCTAAGGGCTGCAGAGACCATTGATATTTTAAAATGTTTATAAAAGGTCAAAGACACACCTTTTTATACATGCTTTTTACTGATCATCTTATATTTATTATATATTTTTCTATATATATTTTTAAAACAAGGTTAAATACACATTTTTAATCAGGCTTTTTACTGATCATCTTATTTTATCCAGCTCTATCTCGCTGGATCGGTTCGCAGCCGAGTGTGAAGCGACCGGAATGAGAATCAGCACCTCCAAGTCCGAGTCCATGGTTCTCGCCCGGAAAAGGGTGGAGTGCCATCTCCGGGTTGGGGAGGAGACCCTGCCCCAAGTGGAGGAGTTCAAGTACCTAGGAGTCTTGTTCACGAGTGAGGGAAGAGTGGATGGTGAGATCGACAGGCGGATCGGTGCGGCGTCTTCAGTAATGCGGACGTTGTACCGATCCGTTGTGGTGAAGAAGGAGCTGAGCCGGAAGGCAAAGCTCTCAATTTACTGGTTGATCTACGTTCCCATCCTCACCTATGGTCATGAGCTTTGGGTCATGACCGAAAGGATAAGATCACGGGTACAAGCGGCCGAAATGAGTTTCCTCCGCCGTGTGGCGGGGCTCTCCCTTAGAGATAGGGTGAGAAGCTCTGTCATCCAGGAGGAACTCAAAGTAAAGCCGCTGCTCCTTCACATGGAGAGGAGCCAGATGAGGTGGTTCGGGCATCTGGTCAGGATGCCACCCGAACGCCTCCCTAGGGAGGTGTTTAGGGCACGTCCAACCGGTAGGAGGCCACGGGGAAGACCCAGGACACGTTGGGAAGACTATGTCTCCCGGCTGGCCTGGGAACGCCTCGGGATCCCCCGGGAAGAGCTAGACGAAGTGGCTGGGGAGAGGGAAGTCTGGGCTTCCCTGCTTAGGCTGCTGCCCCCGCGACCCGACCTCGGATAAGCGGAAGATGATGGATGGATGGATGGATGGATCTTATTTTATGTTTATTATATTCTTTTTTTAATATTCTTTTTGAAAAAAAGGTTAAAGACACACCTTTTTAATCAGGCTTTTTGCTGATCACCTTATTTTATGTTTATTATATTCTTTACTTTTTTAAATATTTTTTTAAAAAGAAGGTTAAAAACACCTTTTTAATCAGGCTTTTTAGAAGTTCTCGGGTTCAAATCCCGTCAAAGTTGAGGTCGTAGCAAGATTTTTAAAACTATGTTTTAGTTATGTTAAAAATGTTAAATACGATAAACGTCAGCGTATTAATAAAAAAAAAGGTGAATTGCTGGTTGTCAAAATTGTTATATCAGGGGTGTTTAAAGGCCTACTTAAATGAGATTTTCTTATTCAAACGGGGATAGCAGGTCCATTCTATGTGTCATACTTGATCATTTCGCGATATAGCCATATTTTTGCTGAAAGGATTTAGTCGAGAGCATCCACGATAAAGTTCGCAACTTTCGGTGCTAAGAGAAAAGCCCTGCCTCTACCAGAAGTCGCAGACGATGATGTCACATGTTGAGGGCTCCTCACATATTCACATTGTTTATAACGGGAGCCTCCAAAAAAAAGTGCTATTCGGACCGAGAAAACGATTTGAGCGAGGATGAAAAGATTTGTGTTTGAGGATATTGATAGCAACGGACTAGAAAAAAAAAAAAAAACGCGATTGGGACGGATTCAGATTTTTTTAGACACATCTCATAGGATAATTCTGGGAAATCCCTTATCTTTCTATTGTGTTGCTGGTGTTTTAGTGAGTTAAATATTACCTGACAGTTGGAAGGGTGTCTCCACGGGTGTCCTGACGCGCAGAGTCTCTGGGAAGTCGACGGCAGCTTCATGGACGGCACAAGCTCAGCTTTTCTCCGGTAAGAAGCGACTTTTTAACAACAATTTTCTCACCGAAACCTGCCGATTGACATTCCGTCTTGATCCATGTCCTCTTGACCGCGCTCTGATCCATAGTTCAGTTTCCATCCATCCATCCATCTTCTTCCGCTCATCCGAGGTCGGGTCGCGGGGGCAGCAGCCTAAGCAGGGAAGCCCAGACTTCCCTCTCCCCAGCCACTTCGTCTAGCTCTTCCCGGGGGATCCCGAGGCGTTCCCAGGCCAGCCGGGAGACATAGTCTTCCCAACGTGTCCTGGGTCTTCCCCGAGGCCTCCTACCGGTTGGACGTGCCCTAAACACCTCCCTCGGGAGGCGTTCGGGTGGCATCCTGACCAGATGCCCGGACCACCTCATCTGGCTCCTCTCGATGTGAAGGAGCAGCGGCTTTACTTTGAGTTCCTCCCGGATGACAGAGCTTCTCACCCTATCTCTAAGGGAGAGACCCGCCACACGGCGGAGGAAACTCATTTCGGCCGCTTGTACCCGTGATCTTATCCTTTCGGTCATGACCCAAAGCTCATGACCATAGGTGAGGATGGGAACGTAGATCGACCGGTAAATTGAGAGCTTTGCCTTCCGGCTCAGCTCCTTCTTCACCACAACAGATCGGTACAACGTCCGCATTACTGAAGACGCCGCACCGATCCGCCTGTCGATCTCACGATCCACTCTTCCCCCACTCGTGAACAAGACTCCTAGGTACTTGAACTCCTCCACTTGGGGCAGGGTCTCCTCCCCAACCCATAGTTCAGTTTCACCTCCAGGAATTTCAAAAAAGGAATCACCGTGTGTTTGTGTGGCCGAAGGCTAAAGCTTCCCAACTCCGTCTTGCTACTTTGACTTCTCCAATATTAATTGAACAAATTGCAAAAGATTCAGCAACACAGATGTCCAAAATACTGTGTAATTATGCCGTTAAAGCAGACGACATTTAGCTGTGTGTGTGCGCGCAGCGCTCATACTTCCTAAAAACCCGTGACGTCTTGCGTACACGTCATCGTTACACAACGTTTTCAAGACGAAACTCCCGGGAAATTTAAAATTGCAATTTAGTAAACTAAAGCGGCCGTATTGGCATGTGTTGCAATGTTAATATTTCATCATTGATATATAAACTATCAGACTGTGTGGTGGCTAGCAGTGGCTTTCAGTAGGTCTTTAAACCTTGTCCAATGAGGGCCACAGCTTGAAAAATGAAAGCCTACGGGGGCCATTTTTCACATTCCAAACCAATGCAATATTCATTGTAACCTGGACACCCAAAATAATGTCAGTCATTAAAGTGTTAAAAATAGGTCACAAATTGTTATTTATTATTTACTGAAATAGATAGATAAACTTCATATCCATCGGTCGACATAACGTTTGAACTTGTTTGTGTTTTGTGCCATTTTTTAAAAGAAACTCATAAAATATGCATCCAGACCCACACCTCTCTGCCACATGAACAGTTTTTTTTCCTCGGCCATCGGGCACATGAACAATAACAAGATTTGATAGCTGGATTACAGCTCATTTTATTTTGTGTTATATGTATTTTATGTTGCATGATTGCGCCAAGTACAATTCCTAGTTTGTGAACCCATTCTCAAACATCCATCCATCCATTTATCCGAGGTCGGGTCGCGGGGGCAGCAGCCTAAGCAGGGAAGCCCAGACTTCCCTCTCCCCAGCCACTTGGTCCCGCTCCTCTCGGGGGATCCCGAGGCGATCCCAGGCCATCCGGGAGACGTAGTCTTCCCAACGTGAAGAAGACTGAAGGCAACATTACACACTAAAACATGCTGGGTTATTTTTTTCAACTCAATTACTGGGTTAAGCCTGTTGTGTCATATTTATGGGTTATTTCTAATGAGTTGGGTAATTGGGGCGGCATAGCTCGGTTAGTAGAGTGGCCGTGCCAGCAACTTGAGGGTTGCAGGTTCGATTCCCGCTTCAGCCATCCTAGTCATTGCCGTTGTGTCCTTGGGCAAGACACTTTACCCACCTGCTCCCAGTGCCACCCACACTGGTTTAAATGTAACTTAGATATTGGGTTTCACTATGTAAAGCGCTTTGAGTCACTAGAGAAAAACGCTATATAAATATAATTCACAAATATAATTCACTAATTTGTGTGACCCAACCAATAGCCCAACAATCTTCTAAAACTAAGTATATGCAGTGTCGGGCATCTGGTCTACAAAGAAAGATGTTGGATGGTTTAAAAATTGCAAGTTTTTACTTCTTCCTGTAGAGGTCAAAATTCATTATGATGTTTGGACTACAAAAAGATGGCGTATTGCTTAAAAAACTACAAGTTGCAATACTGAACTCCGCCTGTAGGAGTTACCATGACGTTTAGACTATGAAAAGATGGCGGAAAGCTTATAAAACTACAAGTTACAATACTGACCTATGCCTGTAGGCGTCATAAATCATCATAAAGTTTGGACTGCAAACGAAAAATGCAGCATTGCATTTAAAATGACCCAGTATTTGGGTGAATGCATAACCCATCTTGCTGGGTTCAATGAATCCAGTGTTGGTTTGGACTACAAGATGATGGAAAGCCTTAAAAAACTACAAGTTACAATACTGACTTCCGACTATAAGAGTCATAAATCATCATGGCGTTTGGACTAGACCAGGGGTGTCAAACTTATTTTAGATGGGGGGTCACATGGAGAAAAATCTACTCCTAAGTGGGCCGGACTGGTAAAATCATCAATCAATCAATCAATGTTTATTTATATAGCCCCAAATCACAAATGTCTCAAAGGACTGCACAAATCATTACGACTCGGAAGAACCCACAAAAGGGCAAGGAAAACTCACACCCAGTGGGCAGAGAATTCACATTCAGTGGGACGCCAGTGACAATGCTGACTATGAGAAACCTTGGAGAGGACCTCAGATGTGGGCAACCCCCCCCCCTCTAGGGGACCGAAAGCAATGGATGTCGAGCGGGTCTAACATGATACTGTGAAAGTTCAATCCATAGTGGCTCCAAGACAGCAGTGAGAGTCCCGTCCACAGGAAACCATCTCAAGCGGATCAGCAGCGTAAAGATGTCCCCAACCGATACAGGCGAGCGGTCCATCCTGGGTCCCGACGAGCGGTCCATCCTGGGTCCCGACGAGCGGTCCATCCTGGGTCTCGACTCTGGACAGTCAGTACTTCATCCATGGTCATCGGACCGGACCCCCTCCACAAGGGAGGGGGGGACATAGGAGAAAGAAAAGAAGCGGCAGATCAACTGGTCTAAAAAGGAGGTCTATTTAAAGGCTAGAGTATACAGATGAGTTTTAAGATGAGACTTAAATGCTTCTATCATGGCACGATAACTTCAAAATAAAGACAACTTCAGATCAATCAATCAATCAATGTTTGTTTATATAGCCCTAAATCACATATGCTGCCATCTAAGCGCCGTCTTTTTCATGGACGCCCCTGCTTATTTCAGCAAGACAATGCCAAGCCACATTCAGCACGTGTTATAACAGCGTGGCTTCGTAAAAAAAGAGTGCGGGTACTTTCCTGCCCCACCTGCAGTCCAGACCTGTCTCCCATGAAAAATGTGTGACGCATTATGAAGCGTAAAATACGACAGCGGAGACCCTGGACTGTTGAACTACTGAAGCTCTACATAAAACAAAAATGTGGAAGAATTCCACTTTCAAAGCTTCAACAATTAGTTTCCTCAGTTCCCAAACGTTTATTGAGTGTTGTTATAAGAAAAGGTGATGTAACACAGTGGTGAACATGCCCTTTCCCAACTACTTTGGCACGTGTTGCAGCCATGAAATTCTAAGATTATGAGTTTGAACATCAAACATATTGTCTTTGTTGCATACTCAACTGAAGATGGGCCGAAAAGGACCCGAAAATCATTGAACTCCGTTTATATTTAAATCTAACACAATTTCCCAGCTCATATGGAAAAGGGGTTTGTAGGTCACACACAGGCATCCTCCATAAAGGGATACACTCCTACCAGGAGGATAGTCATACTCGTTCGAGTGACCGCCGATGAGTTACAGCTATGAGAGAGCAGGAAAAAAGCCGCTTTTGACCGCCAAAAAACGTGAAAACAAATACTTTTTTGACTTCATTTACAGGCAGGACAGTCATGGGTCGCCCCAGGAGCTCTTATTTTGGCGAGGCGCAGAGCAATGGAGAGCGCTCGGGCCTCCTCTCCTCGTCGGATGAAAAATGAAATGAAAATGTACAAATTGTAATGTTATTTTTTTTTTGTTTTTACATTTACATGTTGCGGTTAATAGTATTCTACCTTTATTTGTCGTTTTTTTTTATATTTTCTGAATACATTTTGTGATCATTTTCATCAGTCAACTCATTGGTGTTCATTTTCGATCTATCAAGATCAAAAATAATCCAAAAATCAAATTACAGGATGGTATTTATGTAGTTTGATCATTTTCCTCGATTTGTCAACCTGAAACAATACAAACAGAATGCCATTGTAAGTTAATAATACTAACACAGATACTCCGAAACTGTTAGCATATTAGTTAGTGCTAACAAAGCTAGCGTCAATACCTTACAATAGCAGGTAGAATTAAAGCTGCAAGCAGCGTTGGTCGGGTCCGCCTTTGGCTGCTGCCCCCGAGACCTACGCCCGGATAAGCGTTAGAAGACGCCTTGGTGCCACTATTTTGAGAACCTAATGCATTGTGAAAGTAATGCAGTTGTTGTATTGAAGTGAAAATATCAAACTTCCTGTTGATTTTTGCTAAAGTATGTTCATTATTAAAATGTAGGTCTAAGTGAGACCTACATAGTGTTTTTTGTTTCATTTCTCTCTGACATTCTTACCGGAAGTTACAAGCAGTTTTGTCTGTGTTTTCTTCCTAGGAGCAGTTTGTCCGTGTTGTATTCCTAGGGGTGCGGTAGAGCGTAATTTTGAGTTTTGAGGTTGGGTTTTTTCATCAGATCGCAATTTTTGCCAGACCTGATGTGTGTGTCAAGTTTGGTGAGTTTAGAAGCATTTTAAGGGGGTCAAATAACAGCTCAAAGAGGCAAAAATGACATTTTTTAGGAGACTTTGCACAGGGGTTCTTGGAAGGCGCGTAAAATCAAAACCTGAGAACTTATCAAAACTCTGTTCTATGCTTTTAATCAGAAGGGTTGAATCTCTCTCCTTTGCGAGTTTGAAGCCAAAACAACAAACGCACTCAGAGGAGATAATGTTTGAAGAAAGGTGACCGGTTTTTACAAAACTTTTGTTTTGAAGGGGGGATTGCAAACTTCCTGTTGATTTTTGTTGGGGGTTGTCAATCTATGAAATGTAGGTCTAAGCGAGACCTACATAGAGGTTTTTGTTTCATGTCTCTCCGACATTCTTACCTGAAGTTACAAGCAATTTTGTCAGTGTTTTCTTCCTAGGAGCAGTTTTTTCAGTGTTTTATTCAAAAATAGCTCTAAAGCTCAATTTTGAGTTTTGGGGTTTGGTTTTTTCATTAGATCGCAATATTCGCCAGTCCTTATGTGTGCGCCAAGTTTGGTGACTTTTGAAGCATTTTAAAGGGGTCAAATTACAGCGCAAAGAGGCAAAAATTGCATTTTTTGCGAAAATCTTATTTTGAAGGGGTTTTTGCCAACTTCCTGTAGATTTTTGCTGAAAGAAGTGAGTGTATGAAAATTGGGTCTAAGTCAGACCTACATAGGAGTTTTTGTTTCATGTTGCTATGACATTCCTAACAGAAGTTACATGCAGTTTTGTCTATAATTTTTTCCTAGGGGGCGCTAGTGCACGATTTTCATTTTGGGGGATTGGTTGCTTAATATGTTGGGAAGGTTTGCTATACTGACGTGTGTGTCAAATTTGCTGAGTTTTGAAGCATGTTAAGGGGGTCAAATTACAGCGCGTAGGTGCGGAATAATAATAAAACACAGCAGTTTCAATAGGGTCCTTGGACCATGGCAAAAGACTCCTGTGGAGTCCTTTGCCATGGGCCAAGGACCCTAAATATGCATGAAAACACTCCTACAGACGTCACACATGGGACGCTTTAGTAAGTAAGAAATGTTTTACTTATATTGTAAAACTTACAAACGTTGCTTGGAGTGATGATTGAAGAATCCATAAAAAGAGAAATGGTATGGATGTCGAGAGGAGGTAACGGCAATTCTACTTCCGGTTAAAAGCTCAGTCTATACAGAAGGGCACTGCAGCACCTGCAGTGAGCAAACTTGTCCAAAAGGAGGCGCCGTAGCACAAAACGCCTTTCCTATGCTATAGCTATGTTGTTGTTGTTGCTTTTTAAACTACTTGCATTGTGGCTGTCAGCAAAGAAAACTCCATAAGTTAGCTGAAGGGTTCAAAGCGTGGGGAAAAAGTAGCGGCATATGGTCCCGAATTTATGGTAACCTGTGATTAATCATGATTCATCGAAATGTGATGCATCTGAATTAAAAAATGCTCATCATCTGACAGCACTAATAAAAGTGCATAATCACCTCATGGTGTTTTTATATACTTGATGCATTCGATTATTTGATTATTTTTTTGTACAAATTATGAGTAAAGGTGACAAGCAAATATTTATCCATTTATTCGTATTATACAAATATATTTTGTATTAAGGTATATAATAATATATTTGGAATGACCAGATAATAAAGTTGAAAAGATATTACGACTGTGACTCTTTGGGCACCACACGGTTTGATTTGGTTTCAAAACGACTCTCGATTCATAATCAATACTTTTTTAATAACATTGGGTGCCACTTCGAGTGATGAATGAATAATCCATATGAGTAGAATTGCTACGGATGGCTAGAAGACAGAACGGCAGTTCTACTTCCGGTTCAATGCACTATATGGAAGGGCAGTGCCGCACCTGCAGTGGACAAACACGTCCAAAAGTTGGCGCTATAGCACAAACATTTGCACACCTTTTCAGTGTTTTTAGGGTCCGCCCTGTTATGGCAAAGGACTCCCTTTGCCATAGGCAAGGACCCTATTGAATCTGTAACGTTTCTTATTATACTATGCCAAGCGAAAGCCATTTATCAACAACATCCAGAAACGCCAATCTGTAATTTGACCCCCTTAACATGCTTCAAAACTCCCCAAATTTGACACACACGTCGGTATGGAGCGGCAGACCAACTTATTAAGCAACCAAACCCCACAAATGAAAATTGCGCGCTAGCGCCCCATAGGGAGAGACAAAAAACAGATTGCTTGTAACTTCCGTTAGGAATGTCGTAGAGACATGAAACAAAAACCTCTATGTAGGTCTGACTTACACCTACATTTCCAATGTAAAACTTCTGTACCAAAAAAACAACAGGAAGTTGGCAAAAACCCCTTCAAAACAAAATTTTGGCAAAAAATGCCTTTTATGCCTCTTTGAACTGATATTTGACCCCCTTAAAATGCTTCAAAGTGCAAGTTAAAGCTATGCTATGCCAAGCGAAAGCCATTTATCAACAACATCCAGAAACTCCAATCTGTAATTTGACCCCCTTAACATGCTTCAAAACACACCAAATTTTACACACATATCAGGAATGGTGAAAATTGCCATCCAATAAAAAACCAAACTCCAAAAATGAAATTTGTGCTCTAACTCCCCCTAGGAAAAAAACCTGACAAAACTGCTTGTAAATTATGTTAGGAATGTCGTAGAGTGATGAAATAAAAACTTCTATGTAGGTCTGACTAAGATCGGGACTCGGGACACGGCGGCGGCCAACGGCGGACCCGACCAACGCTGCTTGCAGCTTTAATTATTATTCTTTCTTTCTTTCTTTCTTTATTCCGCACCGTCGCACCCCAATTTCACCCCCTTAACATGCTTCAAAACTCACCAAAGTTAACACACACGTCGGTCTGGCATGCCTTCCCAACTTATTAAGCGACCAAACCCCAAAAATGAAAATTGCGCGCTAGCGCCCCCTAGGAAAAAAACAAAAACAGACTTCTTGTAACTTCCATTAGGAATGTCGTAGAGACATGAAACAAAAACCTCTATGTAGGGCTGACTAATACCTAAATTTCATAATTGTATCTTCTGGGGCAAAAATCAACAAAAATTTAGCAAAAACCCCTTTAAAGCAAAATTTTAGCAAAAAATGCAATTTTTGCAAAAAATGCAATTTTTGCCTCTTTGAACTATAATTTGACCCCCTTAAGATGCTTCAAAACTCACCAAACTTGGCACACACATCAGGACTGGCAACAATTGCGATCTAATGAAAAAAAAATAAAAAAAACTCAAAATTGCGCTCTAGCGCAATTTTTGAATAAAACACAGAAAAAACTGCTCCTAGGCAGAGAAAACAGACAAAACTGCTTGTAACTTCCGGTAGGAATGTCGGAAAGACATGAAACAAAAACTTCTATGTAGGTCTCATTTAGATGATTGACATCCTTCGGCCAAAATCAACAGGAAGTGAAAAATTGCCCCTTCAAAATAAAAGTTTTGTGAAAACCCGTCACCTTTTTCAAATCGAAACTCCTCCCAGTGCGTTTGTCGTTTCGCGTTCAAACTCGCACAGGAGAGAGATTGAACCCTTTTGATTAAAACCGTCGAACAAAGTTTTGATTATTGCTCCGGTTTGGATTTTACGCGCCTTCAAAAAACCCCTGCGCAAAGTTTCCTAAAAAATGTCTTTTTTGCCTCTTTAAACTGTAATTTGACCCCCTTAAAATGCTTCAAAGTGCAAGTTTAAGCTCTACTATGCAAAGCAAAACCCTTTTATCAACAACATCCAGAATCGCCGATCTGTAATTTCACCCCCTTAACATGCTTCAAAACTCACCAAATTTTATAGACATATCAGGACTGGCAAAAACTGCCATCTAATAAAAAACCGAACCCCAAAAATCAAAATTGCGCTCAGCGCCCCCTAGGAAAAAAAACAGACAAAACTGCATGTAACTTCTGTTAGAAATGTCGTATAGACATGGAATAAAAAACTTCTACGTAGGTCTGACTAAGATCGGGACTCGGGACACGGCGGCGGCGGCCAACGGCGGACCCGACCAACGCTGCTTGCAGCTTTAATTTTTATTGTTATTTGCATTAAAACAGTCAGTGAATAAAATTCATTGAAATAGCCGCGGGATTCAAAGTTTAGGGAAAAAACTAGCAGCGGCATTTTGTTCCGTACCAGAGTTTGAGATGGACTACGCTCAGTTTTCTCCTTCTTAGCACAGTATTCTACCATCCTTGGGGAAGAGTGCAGACATTAAGTGTTCTTCCTTGCTCCTCCTCTGAATGTCTCTTGAGTTCCAGCTGCCAACCAAATAGTGGCGTGACTTTGCAGCAGGGTGCCTGAGGGGCGGTCTCAATGGTTGCAGGAGGCTTGGTGCACATAAACCGCTCCTGGGTCTGCCTGCTGGATCGGCCCAGCATCCTGGGTGCAGTTCCAGATATTCAATTTTAGACCAGTTGATCTGCTGTTTATTTTCTTTTTCTTCTATGTCCCACTCTCCCCTGTGGAGGGGGTCCGATCCGATCCGGTGGCCAAGTACTGCTTGCCTGTGTATCGGCTGGGGACATCTCTGCGCTGCTGATCCGCCTCCGCTTGGGATGGTTTCCTGCTGGCTCCGCTGTGAACGGGACTCTCGCTGCTGTGTTGGATCCGCTTTGGACTGGACTCTCGCGACTGTGTTGGATCCATTGTGGATTGAACTTTCACAGTATCATGTTAGACCCGCTCGACATCCATTGCTTTCCTCCTCTCCAAGGTTCTCATAGTCATTATTGTCACCGACGTCCCACTGGGTCATTATTGTCACCAATGTCCCACTGGGTGTGAGTTTTCCTTGCCCTTATGTGGGCCTACCGAGGATGTCGTGGTGGTTTGTGCAGCCCTTTGAGACACTAGTGATGTAAACATTGATTGATTGATTGATTGATTGAATTACTCATGAATTACTTAGCCCCCCGAAATGTCTCCGAGAGCAGGCATATGTCACCCCCAACCCGGGAGAGTATATTCTTCCAATGTAGGAACCAGACTTGAGAGGTTTCGACTGGCGTTAGCGTCAGCACCCGGCCCTTGTCGCCCTCGCTGTGACCAAAAAGAGGGCCGCTGTGTCGCAGCCTGAGAGCGGCAACAATGTGCGGAGTGAGGAGGGTCACAAGGACAAGAAGAAAGGCTGCTCGCTCACGCCGTGTTCACTCCAGCCAACCAGAAAGCTCGACGCCAAGCTCAGTGAACCCTTAAGTTCTTGTAAAGATGCAGCGGGACAATATGAGGAGAGACCGGTTCCAGCAAGAACATTTTGTTTCACTCCTCTAACCTCAATCCACGGTGCAATGTGTTCAAATGACACCGTTTCTTTTCATTCATGTCATGGCTGCATTCAAAGCCACCATTCGTTAAAAAAATCATTTTATTTATTGCATGTAATGCCTTATTTTCCAGACTATAGACTGCACAGATATACAAGCCACACCCACTAAAATTGAGAAGAAAACATTATTTCACAGCCGCAGATATATATGTTGTGAAATGAGTTACTAAAGCAGAATTATTTTGTAAATGTTTATTTTCAAACGGTGTCTGTAGCATGGCAGTAAAACGGCCAATCAAACAAAATAGAAGTTTTTGTCATAGACCCACTAGCTGCGCAAGCTAGCTCTCCAATCAGCTAAACAGACTCAATAACGCCATGCTGAACTTTTGGTGGATTTACTGAACACCAAATAATAATGCCATGGAAAATAACAATGCTAAAACAGACACTTGTAAAAGTGTTAGCATATTAGCTAATTCTATCGACGCTCGCTTGATTGCATTACGATAGCACGCACAAACATCAATCAATCAATCAATCAATGTTTACTTATATAGCCCTAAATCACTAGTGTCTCAAAGGGCTGCACAAACCACTACGACATCCTCGGTAGGCCCACATAAGAGCAAGGAAAACTCACACCCAGTGGGACGTCGGTGACAATGATGACTATGAGAACATGATACTGTGATACTGATGATACTGATGACTATGAGAACATATGAGAACATGATACTGTGAAAGATCAATCCATAATGGATCCAACACAGTCGCGAGAGTCCAGTCCAAAGCGGATCCAACACAGCAGCGAGAGTCCCGTTCACAGCGGAGCCAGCAGGAAACCATCCCAAGCGGAGGCTGATCAGCAGCGCAGAGATGTCCCCAGCCGATACACAGGCGAGCAGTACATGGCCACCGGATCGGACCGGACTCCCTCCACAAAGGAGAGTGGGACATAGAAGAAAAAGAAAAGAAACGGCAGATCAATTGGTCTAAAAAGGGAGTCTATTTAAAGGCTAGAGTATACAAAGGAGTTTTAAGGTGAGACTTAAATGCTTCTACTGAGGTAGCATCTCGAACTGTTACCGGGAGGGCATTCCAGAGTACTGGAGCCCGAACGGAAAACGCTCTATAGCCCGCAGACTTTTTTTGGGCTTTAGGAATCACTAACAAGCCGGAGTCCTTTGAACGCAGATTTCTTGCCGGGACATATGGTACAATACAATCGGCAAGATAGGATGGAGCTAGACCGTGTAGTATTTTATACGTAAGTAGTAAAACCTTAAAGTCACATCTTAAGTGCACAGGAAGCCAGTGCAGGTGAGCCAGTACAGGCGTAATGTGATCAAACTTTCTTGTTCTTGTCAAAAGTCTAGCAGCCGCATTTTGTACCAACTGTAATCTTTTAATGCTAGACATGGGGAGACCCGAAAATAATACGTTACAGTAATCGAGACGAGACGTAACAAACGCATGGATAATGATCTCAGCGTCTTTAGTGGACAGAATGGAGCGAATTTTAGCGATATTGCGGAGATGAAAGAAGGCCGTTTTAGTAACGCTTTTAATGTGTGACTCAAAGGAGAGAGTTGGGTCGAAGATAATGAAAGCAGTCCTACAGACATCTCACATGGGACTTTTAGTCAGTACAGATTGTTTTAGACGTATTGTAAAACTTGACAACATTGCTTGGATTGAAGAATGAAGACTCCAAAGAAGCTGAAACGATTCAGAAGGCTAAAAGAGGGAATGGCAATTCTGCTTCCAGTTAAAAGCTCATTCTAAACAGAGCAAACTCGTCCAAAAGGAGGCGCCATAACACAAAATGCCATTTCAATGCTCCTACTATGTTTTTGTTTTTACTTGCATTGGGGCTGTCAGTAAAGAAAACTCCATAAATTAGCCGCAGGGTCCAAAGCGTAGGGAAAAAGTATCGTCATATGGTCCGGAATTTATGGTAACTTGTGATTAATCATGATTAATCGAAAGTACAACGTGATGCATCTGATTTAAAAAATGCTCATCATCTGACAGCACTAACATATATTTATAATCACCTCATGGGGTTTTTATATACTTGTTCACTCAGGGACCATCAACCAAGGTGCTTGGCCTTGCCTTCACTTAGGGACCATCACCAAGGTGCTTGGCCTTGCCTTCACTTAGAGACCATCAACCAAGGTGCTTGGCCTTGCCTTCACTCAGGGACCATCAACCAAGGTGCTTGGCCTTGCCTTCACTCAGGGACCATCAACCAAGGTGCTTGGCCTTGCCTTCACTTAGGGACCATCACCAAGGTGCTTGGCCTTGCCTTCACTCAGGGACCATCAACCAAGGTGCTTGGCCTTGCCTTCACTTAGGGACCATCACCAAGGTGCTTGGCCTTGCCTTCACTTAGAGACCATCACCAAGGTGCTTGGCCTTGCCTTCACTCAGGGACCATCAACCAAGGTGCTTGACCTTGCCTTCACTTAGGGACCATCACCAAGGTGCTTGGCCTTGCCTTCACTTAGGGACCATCACCAAGGTGCTTGGCCTTGCCTTCACTTAGAGACCATCACCAAGGTGCTTGGCCTTGCCTTCACTTAGAGACCATCACCAAGGTGCTTGGCCTTGCCTTCACTCAGGGACCATCAACCAAGGTGCTTGGCCTTGCCTTCACTTAGGGACCATCACCAAGGTGCTTGGCCTTGCCTTCACTTAGAGACCATCACCAAGGTGCTTGGCCTTGCCTTCACTCAGGGACCATCAACCAAGGTGCTTGGCCTTGCCTTCACTTAGAGACCATCACCAAGGTGCTTGGCCTTGCCTTCACTCAGGGACCATCAACCAAGGTGCTTGGCCTTGCCTTCACTTAGGGACCATCACCAAGGTGCTTGGCCTTGCCTTCACTTAGAGACCATCACCAAGGTGCTTGGCCTTGCCTTCACTCAGGGACCATCAACCAAGGTGCTTGGCCTTGCCTTCACTTAGAGACCATCACCAAGGTGCTTGGCCTTGCCTTCACTTAGAGACCATCACCAAGGTGCTTGGCCTTGCCTTCACTTAGAGACCATCACCAAGGTGCTTGGCCTTGCCTTCACTCAGGGACCATCAACCAAGGTGCTTGGCCTTGCCTTCACTTAGGGACCATCACCAAGGTGCTTGGCCTTGCCTTCACTCAGGGACCATCAACCAAGGTGCTTGGCCTTGCCTTCACTCAGGGACCATCAACCAAGGTGCTTGGCCTTGCCTTCACTTAGGGACCATCACCAAGGTGCTTGGCCTTGCCTTCACTCAGGGACCATCAACCAAGGTGCTTGGCCTTGCCTTCACTTAGGGACCATCACCAAGGTGCTTGGCCTTGCCTTCACTCAGGGACCATCAACCAAGGTGCTTGGCCTTGCCTTCACTCAGGGACCATCAACCAAGGTGCTTGGCCTTGCCTTCACTCAGGGACCATCAACCAAGGTGCTTGGCCTTGCCTTCACTTAGGGACCATCACCAAGGTGCTTGGCCTTGCCTTCACTCAGGGACCATCAACCAAGGTGCTTGGCCTTGCCTTCACTTAGGGACCATCAACCAAGGTGCTCAGCCTTGCCTTCACTCAGGGACTGTTGACCAAGGTGCTTGGCCTTGCCTTCACTCAGGGACCATCAACCAAGGTGCTTGGCCTTGCCTTCACTCAGGGACCATCAACCAAGGTGCTTGGCCTTGCCTTCACTCAAGGACCATCAACCAAGGTGCTTGGCCTTGCCTTCACTCAGGGACCATCAACCAAGGTGCTTGGCCTTGCCTTCACTCAGGGACCATCAACCAAGGTGCTTGGCCTTGCCTTCACTTAGGGACCATCAACCAAGGTGCTTGGCCTTGCCTTCACTTAGGGACCATCAACCAAGGTGCTTGGCCTTGCCTTCACTCAGGGACTGTTGACCAAGGTGCTTGGCCTTGCCTTCACTCAGGGACCATCAACCAAGGTGCTTGGCCTTGCCTTCACTCAGGGACCATCAACCAAGGTGCTCAGCCTTGCCTTCACTTAGGGACCATCAACCAAGGTTCTTGGCCTTGCCTTCACTTAGGGACCATCACCAAGGTGCTCAGCCTTGCCTTCACTCAGGGACTGTTGACCAAGGTGCTGGGCCTTGCCTTCACTCAGGGACCATCAACCAAGGTGCTTGGCCTTGCCTTCACTTAGAGACCATCACCAAGGTGCTTGGCCTTGCCTTCACTCAGGGACCATCAACCAAGGTGCTTGGCCTTGCCTTCACTTAGGGACCATCAACCAAGGTGCTTGGCCTTGCCTTCACTTAGGGACCATCACCAAGGTGCTTGGCCTTGCCTTCACTTAGAGACCATCACCAAGGTGCTTGGCCTTGCCTTCACTCAGGGACTATCAACCAAGGTGCTTGGCCTTGCCTTCACTCAGGGACCATCAACCAAGGTGCTTGGCCTTGCCTTCACTTAGGGACCATCACCAAGGTGCTTGGCCTTGCCTTCACTCAGGGACCATCAACCAAGGTGCTTGGCCTTGCCTTCACTCAGGGACCATCAACCAAGGTGCTTGGCCTTGCCTTCACTTAGGGACCATCACCAAGGTGCTTAGCCTTGCCTTCACTCAGGGACCATCAACCAAGGTGCTTGGCCTTGCCTTCACTTAGGGACCATCAACCAAGGTGCTCAGCCTTGCCTTCACTCAGGGACTGTTGACCAAGGTGCTTGGCCTTGCCTTCACTCAGGGACCATCAACCAAGGTGCTTGGCCTTGCCTTCACTCAGGGACCATCAACCAAGGTGCTTGGCCTTGCCTTCACTTAGGGACCATCACCAAGGTGCTTGGCCTTGCCTTCACTCAGGGACCATCAACCAAGGTGCTTGGCCTTGCCTTCACTTAGGGACCATCACCAAGGTGCTTGGCCTTGCCTTCACTCAGGGACCATCAACCAAGGTGCTTGGCCTTGCCTTCACTCCGGGACCATCAACCAAGGTGCTTGGCCTTGCCTTCACTCAGGGACCATCAACCAAGGTGCTTGGCCTTGCCTTCACTTAGGGACCATCAACCAAGGTGCTCAGCCTTGCCTTCACTCAGGGACTGTTGACCAAGGTGCTTGGCCTTGCCTTCACTCAGGGACCATCAACCAAGGTGCTTGGCCTTGCCTTCACTCAGGGACCATCAACCAAGGTGCTTGGCCTTGCCTTCACTTAGGGACCATCAACCAAGGTGCTTGGCCTTGCCTTCACTCAAGGACCATCAACCAAGGTGCTTGGCCTTGCCTTCACTCAGGGACTGTCGACCAAGGTGCTTGGCCTTGTCTTCACTCAGGGACTGTCGACTAAGGTGCTTGGCCTGGCCTTCACTTAGGGACCATCAACCAAGGTGCTTGGCTTTGCCTTTACTCAGGGACCATCAACCAAGGTGCTTGGCCTTGTCTTCACTCAGGGACCATCAACCAAGGTGCTTGGCCTTGCCTTCACTCAGGGACCATCAACCAAGGTGCTTGGCCTTGCCTTCACTTAGGGACCATCAACCAAGGTGCTTGGCCTTGCCTTCACTCAAGGACCATCAACCAAGGTGCTTGGCCTTGCCTTCACTCAGGGACTGTCGACCAAGGTGCTTGGCCTTGTCTTCACTCAGGGACTGTCGACTAAGGTGCTTGGCCTGGCCTTCACTTAGGGACCATCAACCAAGGTGCTTGGCTTTGCCTTTACTCAGGGACCATCAACCAAGGTGCTTGGCCTTGTCTTCACTCAGGGACTGTCGACCAAGGTGCTTGGTCTTGCCTTCACTCAGGGACCGTCAACTAAAGTGCGAAGCCAACCACCCGCTTTTATTAGCCGTTCACTTGTGACATGTGACAGTCCACTGAGGAGCGTCAAGACGGTCAAAGTTCCCCAAATGTTTGCTGGTATCTGGGCGGCCACACATTCAGCGCCATTTTGGCCTAAATGGACCCCGCCTTCCGCCCGATTGTAGCTGAGATAGGCGCCAGCGCCCCCCGCAACCCCAAAAAAGGGAATAAGCGGTAGAAAATGGATGGGTGGATGGGCTTGAATGAGGAACATTTTTGTCTAAGAGGCCATCATCTTTCTTTTGTTGTTGTTGTTGTTAAAGATTCACTTCAATGAAGGTAAGAGTGGGTAAAGACCTGCAACAAGATTTTAGATTTTTCTCTATATTTATTTGAAATGTTATTGACTTTTCTATAAGAGGGCTGTCAACTCCTTTTGATCGGGGGCCACACAGCAGTTATGTCTGCCCTCAGAGGGCTGCTTGTAACAGTCAAGGAGTTTCCCTCATTAAATCATTACACATTATGCCTACCCAGCAGGCGCAAAACATTGAAACAACGTTGAGAACTTGTTCAATTAAATTCTGACATTGAGCAACTCAAACATTACGTTGTAATAACATGCTTTTTGACAACGTTTAATCAATGTCAGGTCGTGACGTTGATTTGACATTGAAATTTGGTCATTTCCCAACCAATATTCTACAACACAAATACAGCATTGAAACAACATGCTTTTTGATGACTTTTAATCAACTTCAGATCGTGACGTTGATTCGACCATTGAAATTTGCTCATTTCCCAACTAACATGGATCCAATGTTAGACATAAACATTGTCTCAATTTACAAATAAAACTATTTTGCAACGTTGTTTCAAAGTCAGCTATAAAGGACATATATACGGTATTAGCTTTCACTGTTATGCTGATGACACCCAACTCTACATGCCCCTAAAGCTGACCAACACGCCGGATTGTAGTCAGCTGGAGGCGTGTCTTAATGAAATTAAACAATGGATGTCCGCTAACTTTTTGCAACTCAACGCCAAAAAAACGGAAATGCTGATTATCGGTCCTGCTAGACACCGAACTCTATTTAATAATACAACTCTAACATTCGACAACCAAACAATCAAACAAGGCGACACGGTAAAGAATCTGGGTATTATCTTCGACCCAACTCTCTCCTTTGAGGCACACATTAAAAGCGTTGCTAAAACGGCCTTCTTTCATCTCCGTAACATCGCTAAAATTCGCTCCATTCTGTCCACTAAAGACGCTGAGATCATTATCCATGCGTTTGTTACGTCTCGCCTCGACTACTGTAACGTATTATTTTCGGGTCTCCCCATGTCTAGCATTAAAAGATTACAGTTGGTACAAAATGCGGCTGCTAGACTTTTGACAAGAACAAGAAAGTTTGATCACATTACGCCTGTACTGGCTCACCTGCACTGGCTTCCTGTGCACTTAAGATGTGACTTTAAGGTTTTACTACTTACGTATAAAATACTACACGGTCTAGCTCCATCTTATCTTGCCGATTGTATTGTACCATATGTCCCGGCAAGAAATCTGCGTTCAAAGGACTCCGGCTTATTAGTGATTCCCAAAGCCCAAAAAAAGTCTGCGGGCTATAGAGCATTTTCCGTTCGGGCTCCAGTACTCTGGAATGCCCTCCCGGTAACAGTTCGAGATGCTACCTCAGTAGAAGCATATAAGTCTCACCTTAAAACTCATTTGTATACTCTAGCCTTTAAATAGACTCCCTTTTTAGACCAGTTGATCTGCCGTTTCTTTTCTTTTTCTTCTATGTCCCACTCTCCCGTGTGGAGGGGGTCCGGTCCGATCCGGTGGCCATGTACTGCTCGCCTGTGTATCGGCTGGGGACATCTCTGCGCTGCTGGTCCGCCTACGCTTGGGATGGTTTCCTGCTGGCTCCGCTGTGAACGGGACTCTCGCTGCTGTGTCTTGGATCCTCCTTGGACTGGACTCTCGCGACTGTGTTGTATCCATTGTGGATTGAACTTTCACAGTATCATGTTAGACCCGCTCGACATCCATTGCTTTCCTCCTCTCTAAGGTTCTCATAGTCATCATTGTCACCGACGTCCCACTGGGTCATTATTGTCACCAATGTCCCACTGGGTGTGAGTTTTCCTTGCCCTTATGTGGGCCTACCGAGGATGTCGTGGTGGTTTGTGCAGCCCTTTGAGACACTAGTGATTTAGGGCTATATAAGTAAACATTGATTGATTGATTGATTGAAACAACATGCTTTTTGATGACTTTTAATCAACTTCAGATCGTGACGTTGATTCGACCATTGGAATTTGCTCATTTCCCAACTAACATGGATCCAATGTTAGACATAAACATTGTCTCAATTTACAAATGAAACTATTTTGCAACGTTGTTTCAAAGTCAGCTATAAAGGACATATATACGTATAATCAAGGTTGTATCAATGTTTTGTGCCTCCTGGGTTCTTATGTGCACTGCATCCATAGATTACTTGATTATTTAAAAAAAACTCCATAGCTGCAAGTCTCATCAGTAGTAATGAAATCTCAACATTTCACTTAAATGAACGCCATTTTCTCTCTTCTTGTTTTCACATGTCTTTCGCAGCGTGTTAAAGTCCACACTGGGCTTCTATTTAGTACTCACTCCCTATTGTGTCACTTCCACTGAAAGCCAAAGAACAGCTAAGACTTTCTTAGATTGGTGAAAAACTCTCCATTCTAACGAATAACAAACAAACAGCAGGGTTCCAGCCAGCGCTGATTATTCCTACACATTTCTTCCCAAGCTTAACTTCCTCCCTTCGATGGATGCATAACTTATCATTTGTCTGCGCACTTTCATTACCCTGAGAATAAATATTTCAAGCATTCAATAAATAATGTACTCCCTGATGTCTTACACGGGAGTAGAACTAATAGCTTTTGCTACTCCCATTCCATGTCACGTCAGTTTCAACCTTTTAACAGGACACTGAATGACGACAGGGCTTCACGGTGGCAGAGGGGTTAGTGCGTCTGCCTCACAATACGAAGGTCCTACAGTCCTGGGTTCAAATCCAGGCTCGGGATCTTTCTGTGTGGAGTTTGCATGTTCTCCCCGTGAATGCGTGGGTTCCCTCCGGGTACTCCGGCTTCCTCCCACCTCCAAAGACATGCACCTGGGGATAGGTTGATTGGCAACACTAAATGGTCCCTAGTGTGTGAATGTGAGTGTGAATGTTGTCTGTCTATCTGTGTTGGCCCTGTGATGAGGTGGCGACTTGTCCAGGGTGTACCCCGCCTTCCGCCCGATTGTAGCTGAGATAGGCGCAAGCACCCCCCGTGACCCCGAAAGGGAATAAGCGGTAGAAAATGGATGGATGGATGAATGACGACATGAAAGATTTCGGTCTATTGTGTGAAGAGACCTTGAAACGGATGGATGGAGTGGACCACTTGGCAGCAATGAATGCTGTTTTTAGTATTTGAAGTATCGTTATCAAGTGCCGTTATCACTGGAGGACGAGGCTAAACATGCTACACATTTAGAACAAGCATCTGCTATTACCGATATTTCAGTAAAAAACTGGCAACTTAGTCCACATAATTTTACTGTAAAATATAAATGATGTACAAATATAATGTTAACAAATTCAGATAATACCTCCCTGGACACAGAAGCACGCTGAGGGATAAAAGTCAAGGATTTAAATGATCAGCAGATATTTATTGTGTGTGTAACCCATATGGAAATATAGTGTCACTAATATATTCTCCTATTATTTATTTCTAATTTATGGTGTGCCAAAAGTCCCTTTGGTCACTTAAAATGTTAATTTATGATGTGTCAAAGTCATGTGTTCACTACCGGGTTAAACTAATGATACATGCACACAGCACGTTATTCACATGTTGGCCAGTAGAGAGCGCATGCGCCTTTGTTATTCCAGTCACTTCTTCACTGAACGTCACCCAGTGAAGACACGAGTCATCATTGTATTACAAAGACAAAGTTTAAAAGTTAAAAATACTTGTTACTTCTGCAGTGACATAACACTGAACTTATCTACCATCAGAGTCGCAAGTACCGAACCGAATCAATATGGAATAACGGATTACAAAAGAACTAAGGATTCCCAACAAAGGAATATAGACAGTGTTCAATTCAGTACTACCCTGGTAGAATTCAAATTTAAAAGGGACATTTCTTCTATTTTTTCTATTTTGATTTTTGTAACAGAGCTCTATTTTATTTTATTTTTGGGGTATTTTCAATTCAAAAAGCACACTGTTCATGTGTTGTTGTTTATTATTGTGCAATAAATTTGCCAGCAGCCGTTCTGTGGTCCACTACGTACAAAACGTCTCATTTCGAGTATCTCAATTATACGGCCAAGAACCTAATAATCTAAATTGTTGTACTAACCTGCTATCCTACAGTAGGGGTGCTACATGTACTTTTGTCTGTGATTCACCAAACAATGATGTGTAATAAAAGAGAACAAGACATTAATTCAATATTGTGCTGACGATTTCATCAAAAGCCTTCACTATAAATAAACTGACCAGCCGACAGTTAGTACATGGGCATGGTATCGGACACGGTCTTACTCATGCTTCTGGAATCGGCAGCACAAAACCCTGATGGGAACATCCCTACTTTGCCGTCTGAAGAAGAAAAACATGACATCAGAGAGAGGAGCGAAGATTACTCAGCTTAATAGAGCACTAAAAGAAGTGTTCTCTCATAAAAAATACAACCCCTGCTCCAAAAAATGGTGAAACATTGACGTGAGTTCGTAAAACATCATATTTTTCCCTTTTTTTCTCTTCATCTGTCAACATTTTATTTTGAAACCTTCTACAGTGGCAGGACTTATGATGCTTTTTTACTTTTTGATGACGTACTGGTCGGATGAATGCGAGCCCATCCTTCAGACTGCAGTCGCATCAGATGCATATCCCGTTTATTTCCAGATACCAAAGAGGCCTGGGTCGGATATGAAACATTTAGAATTGCACTGTTCACAATGACGTGACAAAATCCGACACAGGTCCATTTGGGCAAACAAATCGGAATTGAGCTGCAGTGTGATCAAAGCCCGAGTCATCTTCATCATTTATACCTGCAGGTTCGTACAAAATACAAACTGCATGTGAAGTTACTCAAGTTCGAAAACCGAGATATAGGCTACGCTCACACTGCAGGGTCAATCAATCAATCAATCAATGTTTATTTATATAACCCCAAATCACAAATGTCTCAAAGGACTGCACAAATCATTACGACTACAACATCCTCGGAAGAACCCACAAAAGGGCAAGGAAAACTCACACCCAGTGGGCAGGGAGAATTCACATCCAGTGGGACGCCAGTGACAATGCTGACTATGAGAAACCTTGGAGAGGACCTCAGATGTGGGCAACCCCCCCCCCCCCTCTAGGGGACCGAAAGCAATGGATGTCGAGCGGGTCTAACATGATACTGTGAAAGTTCAATCCATAGTGGCTCCAAGACAGCAGTGAGAGTCCCGTCCACAGGAAACCATCTCAAGCGGATCAGCAGCGTAGAGATGTCCCCAACCGATACAGGCGAGCGGTCCATCCTGGGTCCCGACGAGCGGTCCATCCTGGGTCTCGACTCTGGACAGTCAGTACTTCATCCATGGTCATCGGACCGGACCCCCTCCACAAGGGAGGGGGGGGGACATAGGAGAAAAAGAAAAGAAGCAGTAGAGCAACTGGTCTAAAAAGGAGGTCTATTTAAAGGCTAGAGTATACAGATGAGTTTTAAGATGAGACTTAAATGCTTCTACTGAGGCAGCATCTCGAACTGTTACCGGGAGGGCATTCCAGAGTACTGGAGCCCGAACGGAAAACGCTCTATAGCCCGCAGACTTTTTTTGAGCTCTAGGAATCACTAATAAGCCGGAGTCTTTTGAACGCAGATTTCTTGCCGGGACATACGGTACAATACAATCGGCAAGATAGGCTGGAGCTAGACCGTGTAGTATTTTATACGTAAGTCGTAAAATGTCAAATGTCCAATTCCGATTTTGTTGTGTCAAATATGATCTTTTTAGTGGCTGTTCACATTACAAAAAAAATGGCCCCTGCTATGGGTGGTGAGCCCATTGGAGGGGGGACCCATGTTGCCTCTTCGGGCTGTGCCCGACCGGGCCCCATGGGGACAATTCCGGCCACCGAAGCTCGCCATTGTGCCCCACCTCCGGGCCTGGCTCCAGAGGGGGGGCCCAGGTGACCCGCGTGCGGGTGAGAGAAATCTGAGTCCTTTGTTGGTGTTCTTCATAGAGGTCTTCGAGCTGCTCTTTGTCTGATCCCTCACCTCGGACCAGTTTGCCTTGGGAGACCCTGCCAGGGGTCATAGAAGCCTCCGGACAACATAACTCCTCGAATCATTGGGACACGCAAACTCCTCTACCAGGTTAAGGTGGCAGCTCATGTAAGTGTCTATAATAGCTATATCAGCCTACTATCAAAATGACTGTGTCACAGGCTGATGCAAATCTTTGTTGACAGAAATGTAGAAATGTAATATTTGCTGTACACATTTTTACAACACTGGAAAACATCACTAAAATAGAGGCTTTTCAGAGGGTGAGATAACTCCTGGAAATAACTGACTTCGAATGGCCAAAGGTAAAGATGTGTGTGTTCAAGTTGAAGGAAATGGAAACTACAAATAAAAGGACCTCAAATATACCTAAAATATGAGGCCTTATGTATGTACATCAATCAATCAATCAATGTTTACTTATATAGCCCTAAATCACTGGTGTCTCAAAGGGCTGCACAAACCACTACGACATCCTCGGGCAAGGAAAACTCACACCCAGTGGGACATCGGTGACAATAATGACTATGAGAACGTGATACTGTGATACTGATGATACTGATGACTATGAGAACATATGAGAACATGATACTGTGAAAGATCAATCCATAAATGATCCAACACAGTCGCGAGAGTCCAGTCCAAAGCGGATCCAACACAGCAGCGAGAGTCCCGTTCACAGCGGAGCCAGCAGGAAACCATCCCAAGCGGAGGCTGATCAGCAGCGCAGAGATGTCCCCAGCCGATACACAGGCGAGCAGTACATGGCCACCGGATCGGACCGGACTCCCTCCACAAAGGAGAGTGGGACATAGAAGAAAAAGAAAAGAAACGGCAGATCAACTGCTCTAAAAAGGGAGTCTATTTAAAGGCTAGAGTATACAAATGAGTTTTAAGATGAGACTTAAATGCTTCTACTGAGGTGGCATCTCGAACTGTTACCGGGAGGGCATTCCAGAGTACTGGAGCCCGAAATGAAAACGCTCTACAGCCCGCAGACTTTTTTTGGGCTTTGGGGATCACTAATAAGCCGGAGTCCTTTGAACGCAGATTTCTTGCCGGGACATATGGTACAATACAATCGGCAAGATAGGATGGAGCTAGACCGTGTAGTATTTTATACGTAAGTAGTAAAACCTTAAAGTCACATCTTAAGTGCACAGGAAGCCAGTGCAGGTGAGCCAGTACAGGCGTAATGTGATCAAACTTTCTTGTTCTTGTCAAAAGTCTAGCAGCCGCATTTTGTACCAACTGTAATCTTTTAATGCTAGACATGGGGAGACCCGAAAATAATACGTTACAGTAGTAACATCCATCCATCCATGTTCTACCGCTTATTCCCTTTAGGGTCGCGGGGGGGCGCTGGTGCCTATCTCAGCTACAATCGGGCGGCACCATGGACAAGTCGCCACCTCATCGCAGTTATGTACATACAGATAGCATGAATAGCATGTTAGCATCGATTAGCTTGCAGTCCACACATGTCAACAACATCAACAAAGATCACCTTTGTGCATTCACACACATTATAAAACATTTGGTGGACAAAATGAGACAAAGAAAGAGTGGCATAAAACACATCTTTCTGCGACAGCATCAAGGAAAGTTATACATGCAAACACACTACGATGAGTTCAAGGACTTCCGAAATTAGTAGGACAAAATGGCGCACACCAAATACTCTCATCAGTGAAGCGTGAGGGATTTCGAACAATTAGGAAGGTTTGTATCATGTTTATCCTCCTAAAGAAACCATGTTAAAAAAATATACATATTTTTTCCACATCTTATTTCATTTTCATACATTTTTAAAAAGCTCTAGAGAACCACTAGGACTAGCACGAACGAATGTGACTTGAGCGCAGTAGTGTTCACACTGAAGACACATCGCATATACTGTATGTATCAATCAATATATACGATTGATTTCCACATAAAAAAGAGGCCTGGGTCGGACATGAAAAAATCGGAATTGCAGGTTCATACGGACATGAAAAACTCCGATACTGGTCCAAATGGGCAAACAAATGGAAACTGACCTGCAGTGTGAAGAAAGCCATCAACATTACTAGTGTTGCCCCGATACCAATATTTTGGTACCGGTACCAGTACTAAAATTATTTCCGGTCTTTTCGGTACTTTTCAATACTTTACTAAAGGGGACCACAAAAATTTTATTATTTGCTTTGTTTTAACAAAAAATCTTAGGGTACATGAAACACATGTTTATTATCGCAAGTTTGTCCTTCAATAAAATGTTGAACATACTAGACACCTTGTCTTTTAGTAGTAAGTCAACAAACAAAGACTCTTAATTAGTCTGCAGTAACATATTGTGTCATTTGTACACCTATTATTTTATACACATTATGAGGGACAAACTGTAAAAATGGATTATTAATCTACTTGTTCATTTACTGTTAATATCTGCTTATTTTCTGTTGTAACATGTTCTATCTACACTTCTGTTCAGATGTAATAATCACTTATTCTTCTCTTCTTTGATACTTGACATTGTTTTGGGATGATACCACACATTTAGATATCAATCCGATACCAAGTAGTTACAGGATCATACAATAAAATATATTACCTAATAATAAACCAATACTGATGAAAAAATACTGATATAAAGGGTAGGTGTCGCACTATTTTCTGTTTTAACATGTTCTATCTACACTTCTGTTAAAATGTACTAATCACTTATTCTTCTCTTCTTTGATACTTGACATTAGTTTTGGATGATACCACACATTTAGGTGTGGATCCGATACCAAGTAGTTACAGGATCATACATTGGTCATATTCAAAGTCCTCGTGTGTCCAGTGACATATTTCCTGAGTTTATAAACATTATATGATTTTTTTTTTTTAAAACGAAAGAAGTTGTTCTGATGCCAAAAAATATCGACGTAATCGTAGTAGTATCGACTAGAGTTAGGGTAGGGTTGCTGCTGTATTTGGTATCATTACAGTGGATGTCAGGTGTAGATCCACCCATGGCATTTGTTTACATTTTGACACCGCTGACCTATGGTGTTTAGTGAAGCATGTTTAGCTGTTCCTCGTCCTCCAGTGATATTGGTACATGTAAAAAACATTCTTTACTCATCGCCATGGAGTCCAGGATTAATGATTCAGAAGTAGCTAAAACACTGCAGACTGCAGATGGACTTCAGCCGCTAGCTCGCTTGCCATGTCTTAAAGCGGCTCTTCCTGAGGGAGTTTCAGTGTTAGAACCTCACCTTTTTCTGGACTTTCTCCTGCTATACCGTATAACCCTAAAACTTACAATTAAAATGCAACAATTGGTCATTCTGATGTACGTTACCGCCATGCATGAGCGGAATCGTGTTTGCCGACGGAACATAGAAAGAGCACTTGTGTTTTATTGTGTTGGATAGGCACAACATACATTTGTTGACGTATACGTTTAATGGGTCAGCTCACGTGGTCATTATCTTGCAGTCTGCTGATGGGATAAGCCCGTATCATTTATGACCCACAACTCACACCAGATTAGGCCTGATTGGATCGCTGGTGCCATATGTGACCTAAAAACAAAAGAAACGGTGCTCCGCATGGCGGGAGGGGTCAGCGATCTCCCTGGGCAAAGGTTGCCATGGGAACGACCTCTGTGGGCTTTGCTGCTTCCGCGCATCCCAGGGCGGAATTATCCAGGGTCTCTTTATGTCAGGCCGCTCTGCTTTCTGCTCTACTTCCTCGCTCTCTGCCGCAGCGTGCATGCTGACACATACTGTGCATGCGTGCTGACACATACTGTGCATGCGTGCTGACACATACTGTGCATGCGTGCTGACACATACTGTGCATGCATGCTGACACATACTGTGCATGCATGCTGACACATACTGTGCATGCATGCTGACACATACTGTGCATGCGTGCTGACACATACTGTGCATGCGTGCTGACACATACTGTGCATGCGTGCTGACACATACTGTGCATGCGTGCTGACACGTACTGTGCATGCATGCTGACACGTACTGTGCATGCATGCTGACACATACTGTGCATGCGTGCTGACACGTACTGTGCATGCGTGCTGACACGTACTGTGCATGCGTGCTGACACATACTGTGCATGCATGCTGACACATACTGTGCATGCATGCTGACACATACTGTGCATGCATGCTGACACATACTGTGCATGCGTGCTGACACATACTGTGCATGCATGCTGACACATACTGTGCATGCGTGCTGACACATACTGTGCATGCGTGCTGACACATACTGTGCATGCGTGCTGACACATACTGTGCATGCGTGCTGACACATACTGTGCATGCGTGCTGACACATACTGTGCATGCGTGCTGACACATACTGTGCATGCGTGCTGACACATACTGTGCATGCGTGCTGACACATACTGTGCATGCATGCTGACACATACTGTGCATGCGTGCTGACACATACTGTGCATGCGTGCTGACACATACTGTGCATGCATGCTGACACATACTGTGCATGCATGCTGACACATACTGTGCATGTGTGGTGACACATACTGTGCATGCATGCTGACACATACTGTGCATGCATGCTGACACATACTGTGCATGCGTGCTGACACATACTGTGCATGCATGCTGACACATACTGTGCATGCATGCTGACACATACTGTGCATGCGTGCTGACACATACTGTGCATGCATGCTGACACATACTGTGCATGCATGCTGACACATACTGTGCATGCATGCTGACACATACTGTGCATGCGTGCTGACACATACTGTGCATGCATGCTGACACATACTGTGCATGCATGCTGACACATACTGTGCATGCATGCTGACACATACTGTGCATGCGTGCTGACACATACTGTGCATGCATGCTGACACATACTGTGCATGCGTGCTGACACATACTGTGCATGCATGCTGACACATACTGTGCATGCATGCTGACACATACTGTGCATGCGTGCTGACACATACTGTGCATGCGTGCTGACACATACTGTGCATGCGTGCTGACACATACTGTGCATGCGTGCTGACACATACTGTGCATGCGTGCTGACACATACTGTGCATGCATGCTGACACATACTGTGCATGCGTGCTGACACATACTGTGCATGCGTGCTGACACATACTGTGCATGCATGCTGACACATACTGTGCATGCATGCTGACACATACTGTGCATGCATGCTGACACATACTGTGCATGCGTGCTGACACATACTGTGCATGCGTGCTGACACATACTGTGCATGCATGCTGACACATACTGTGCATGCATGCTGACACATACTGTGCATGCGTGCTGACACATACTGTGCATGCGTGCTGACACATACTGTGCATGCGTGCTGACACATACTGTGCATGCGTGCTGACACATACTGTGCATGCGTGCTGACACATACTGTGCATGCGTGCTGACACATACTGTGCATGCATGCTGACACATACTGTGCATGCATGCTGACACATACTGTGCATGCATGCTGACACATACTGTGCATGCATGCTGACACATACTGTGCATGCGTGCTGACACATACTGTGCATGCGTGCTGACACATACTGTGCATGCATGCTGACACATACTGTGCATGCGTGCTGACACATACTGTGCATGCGTGCTGACACATACTGTGCATGCATGCTGACACATACTGTGCATGCGTGCTGACACATACTGTGCATGCGTGCTGACACATACTGTGCATGCATGCTGACACATACTGTGCATGCATGCTGACACATACTGTGCATGTGTGGTGACACATACTGTGCATGCATGCTGACACATACTGTGCATGCATGCTGACACATACTGTGCATGCGTGCTGACACATACTGTGCATGCATGCTGACACATACTGTGCATGCATGCTGACACATACTGTGCATGCGTGCTGACACATACTGTGCATGCATGCTGACACATACTGTGCATGCATGCTGACACATACTGTGCATGCGTGCTGACACATACTGTGCATGCGTGCTGACACATGCTGTGCATGCATGCAATCAAACACATGCAACTGACTCAAGGCCAGACGTTCAGCCAAAGACTGCAAGCCTTGTAAAGTCGCATCTCATGAGTGGTATTTGAGGAACCCAACATGTCAAAAAGCCACACCCACATTCATAAAATGACACTGAGTCAACTGCAGTGAACATCAAGAAGTCATTCTTGAGCCTGCAGTAACGTTATGGCGGGTCGTCATGAATTAGGATGTCACAAAAAGAAATACAAACACATACAGTACAAACATATGCTGTACAAACATATGCTGTACAAACACATACTGTACAAACACATATTGTACAAACATATACTGTACAAACACATGCTGTACAAACTTACTGGGAAAACACATCCAGTACAAATACCTGCCGTACAAACACATACTGTACAAACACATACTGTACAAACACATATTGTACAAACATATACTGTACAAACACATGCTGTACAAACACTTACTGTACAAACCCATGCTGTACAAACACATATTGTACAAACATATACTGTACAAATACCTGCTGTACAAACACATACTGTACAAACACATATTGTACAAACATATACTGTATAAAGACATGCTGTTCAAACACATACTGTACAAACATATACTGTACAAATACCTGCTGTACAAACCCATGCTGTACAAACACATATTGTACAAACATATACTGTACAAATACCTGCTGTACAAACCCATGCTGTACAAACACATATTGTACAAACATATACTGTATAAAGACATGCTGTACAAACATATACTGTACAAACACAAGCTGTACAAACACATACTGTATAAAGACATGCTGTACAAACATATACTGTATAAAGACATGCTGTACAAACACATATTGTATGAACATATACTGTACAAACATACTGTACAAACACATATTGTACAAACATATACTGTAAAAACACATGCTGTACAAACACTTACTGTACAAACATATACTGTATAAAGACATGCTGTACAAACACATATTGTACAAACATACTGTACAAACATATACTGTATAAAGACATGCTGTACAAACACATACTGTACAAACATATACTGTATAAAGACATGCTGTACAAACATGCTGTACAAACATGCTGTACAAACACATACTGTACAAACATATACTGTATAAAGACATGCTGTACAAACATGCTGTACAAACACATACTGTACAAACATATACTGTACAAACATATGCTGTACAAACATGCTGTACAAACACATATTGTACAAACATATACTGTATAAAGACATGCTGTACAAACACATGCTGTACAAACACATACTGTACAAACATATGCTGTACAAACATGCTGTACAAACACATATTGTACAAACATATACTGTATAAAGACATGCTGTACAAACATATACTGTACAAACATATACTGTACAAACATATACTGTATAAAGACATGCTGTACAAACATATACTGTACAAACATATACTGTACAAACATATACTGTACAAACATATACTGTACAAACATGCTGTACAAACACATACTGTACAAACATGCTGTACAAACACATACTGTACAAACATATACTGTACAAACATATACTGTACAAACATATACTGTATAAAGACATGCTGTACAAACACATATTGTACAAACATATACTGTACAAACATATACTGTATAAAGACATGCTGTACAAACACATATTGTACAAACATACTGTACAAACATATACTGTATAAAGACATGCTGTACAAACACATATTGTACAAACATATACTGTACAAATACCTGCTGTACAAACACATACTGTACAAACACATATTGTACAAACATATACTGTATAAAGACATGCTGTTCAAACACATACTGTACAAACATATACTGTACAAATACCTGCTGTACAAACACATACTGTACAAACACATATTGTACAAACATATACTGTACAAATACCTGCTGTACAAACCCATGCTGTACAAACACATATTGTACAAACATATACTGTACAAATACCTGCTGTACAAACCCATGCTGTACAAACACATATTGTACAAACATATACTGTATAAAGACATGCTGTTCAAACACATACTGTACAAACATATACTGTACAAACACAAGCTGTACAAACACATACTGTATAAAGACATGCTGTACAAACATATACTGTATAAAGACATGCTGTACAAACACATATTGTATGAACATATACTGTACAAACATACTGTACAAACACATATTGTACAAACATATACTGTAAAAACACATGCTGTACAAACACTTACTGTACAAACATATACTGTATAAAGACATGCTGTACAAACACATATTGTACAAACATACTGTACAAACATATACTGTATAAAGACATGCTGTACAAACACATACTGTACAAACATATACTGTATAAAGACATGCTGTACAAACATGCTGTACAAACACATACTGTACAAACATATACTGTACAAACATATGCTGTACAAACATGCTGTACAAACACATATTGTACAAACATATACTGTATAAAGACATGCTGTACAAACATATACTGTACAAACATATACTGTACAAACATATACTGTATAAAGACATGCTGTACAAACATATACTGTACAAACATATACTGTACAAACATATACTGTACAAACATGCTGTACAAACACATACTGTACAAACATATACTGTACAAACATGCTGTACAAACACATACTGTACAAACATGCTGTACAAACACATACTGTACAAACATATACTGTACAAACATATACTGTACAAACATATACTGTATAAAGACATGCTGTACAAACACATATTGTACAAACATATACTGTACAAACATATACTGTATAAAGACATGCTGTACAAACACATATTGTACAAACATACTGTACAAACATATACTGTATAAAGACATGCTGTACAAACACATATTGTACAAACATACTGTACAAACATATACTGTATAAAGACATGCTGTACAAACATGCTGTACAAACACATACTGTACAAACATATACTGTACAAACATATACTGTACAAACATATACTGTACAAACATATGCTGTACAAACACATGCTGTACAAACACTTACTGTACAAACATATACTGTATAAAGACATGCTGTACAAACACATGCTGTACAAACACATACTGTACAAACATATACTGTACAAACACATACTGTACAAACATATACTGTATAAAGACATGCTGTACAAACACATGCTGTACAAACACATACTGTACAAACACATGCTGTACAAACATATACTGTACAAACATACTGTACAAACATATACTGTATAAAGACATGCTGTACAAACATGCTGTACAAACACATGCTGTACAAACACATACTGTACAAACATGCTGTACAAACACATACTGTACAAACATGCTGTACAAACACATACTGTACAAACATATACTGTACAAACATGCTGTACAAACACATACTGTACAAACATGCTGTACAAACACATACTGTACAAACATATACTGTACAAACATATACTGTACAAACATATACTGTATAAAGACATGCTGTACAAACACATATTGTACAAACATATACTGTACAAACATATACTGTATAAAGACATGCTGTACAAACACATATTGTACAAACATACTGTACAAACATATACTGTATAAAGACATGCTGTACAAACATGCTGTACAAACACATACTGTACAAACATATACTGTACAAACATATACTGTACAAACATATACTGTACAAACATATGCTGTACAAACACATGCTGTACAAACATATACTGTATAAAGACATGCTGTACAAACACATGCTGTACAAACACATACTGTACAAACATATACTGTACAAACACATACTGTACAAACATATACTGTATAAAGACATGCTGTACAAACACATGCTGTACAAACACATACTGTACAAACACATGCTGTACAAACATATACTGTACAAACACATACTGTACAAACATATACTGTATAAAGACATGCTGTACAAACATGCTGTACAAACACATGCTGTACAAACACATACTGTACAAACATATACTGTACAAACATATACTGTATAAAGACATGCTGTACAAACACATATTGTACAAACATACTGTACAAACATATACTGTATAAAGACATGCTGTACAAACACATGCTGTACAAACACATACTGTACAAACACATGCTGTACAAACATATACTGTACAAACACATACTGTACAAACATATACTGTATAAAGACATGCTGTACAAACATGCTGTACAAACACATGCTGTACAAACACATACTGTACAAACATATACTGTACAAACATATACTGTATAAAGACATGCTGTACAAACACATATTGTACAAACATACTGTACAAACATATACTGTATAAAGACATGCTGTACAAACACATATTGTACAAACATACTGTACAAACATATACTGTATAAAGACATGCTGTACAAACATGCTGTACAAACCCATAATGTACAAACATATACTGTACAAACATATACTGTACAAACACATAATGTACAAACACATAATGTACCAATACTGCTTTTTTGACTTGGGCTTAAAGTAGCGTATTAAAAACCTTCTACTTAACGTGATTCCTAAAACACTATTTAATATAAACTTAGACTTATATTGATCTGATCTAGTCTTACACTTAGATTGATCACATCTAGTCTTAGACTTACATTTGTCTGATCTAGTCTTCGACTTAGATTGATCTGATCTAGTCTGAGACTTAGATTGATCTGATCTAGTCTTCGACTTAGATTGTGACATATAGTCTTCGACTTAGATTGATCTGATGTAGTCTGAGACTTAAATTGGTCACATCTAGTCTTAGACTTATATCGATCTGATCTAGTCCGAGACTTAGATTGATCTGATCTAGTCCGAGACTTACAGTGGTCACATCTAGTCTTACACTTAGATGGGTCTGATCGAGTCTGAGACTTATATTGTTACATCTAGTAATGGACTTATATTGATCTGATCTAGCTCTAGACTTCAGTTTGTTGACAAGGACCACATAATAATAATAACAATAATAATAATAATAATAATAATAATAATAGACTGAAGTCGTTATTTCCCTTAACCAGATCTTTTTATAAACCACAGCACTATCCCTTCTCCAAAACAAAGTCAAGTAAAATGTCAAGTCATGTTTGTGTCATGCTACCAACTACCAGCCAAACAAAGAAAGGCTGATCAGAGCATAGAATCCTGCGGGCGCCTTTAGCTCGGCCGGGGGTAAACAAGTAACTCAAACAGGGATCCAGTTGCAAAGTTATTACATTGCGAAGACAAAAAGAATTGGAGGTGCTCATATTTCTCCTCACGTGTCCTCTGGGGGTTGAGATGAAGTACAAAGGAAATACAACAAAGACTTAACATCCTTCCAAGCAGCAGCCATGTTAAAGCAACCATTTTTGAGCATTTCCAAGTGTGAAAGTACCTCCCCGTCGCAAGTAGTCATCAGACCACAGGTATTTGTATGATTCCTTCCTTGATGTGTGCACCTGTGAAATACTTTCAAGTGTCGCCTTTCACCTGTCGATCGGCAAACACAGCAATGTTGAAATTGAATGATAACTCAATCGCTATTATTGCTATGGAACAAAGCTGGGAAGTACAGAACAGCTTCAGGTTTTTACATTAGCCCCAAACCAGGTTTTATTGGCCTTTGGCGTATTCTAAAAATACAATAAATGACTGAGAAGATGTAGTTTTATATACACAAAATGACTCAATTCTTTGTCAACAAAAACACAGAGCTAAAATGTCAATGCTCGTTTTCCAAACAGCTTACATATGTCGACCTACCTGTACATTGTTATTAGGGTCCTCCCTGCCTATGGCAAAGGACTCCACAGGAGTCCTTTGCCATAGGCAAGGACCCTATTGTATCTGGTGTGTTTTATTCTTTCTTTATTATTAGGGTCCGCCCTGCCTATGGCAAAGGACTCCACAGGAGTCCTTTGCCATAGGCAAGGACCCTATTGTATCTGGTGTGTTTTATTCTTTCTTTATTATTAGGGTCCGCCCTGCCTATGGCAAAGGACTCCACAGGAGTCCTTTGCCATAGGCAAGGACCCTATTGTTCCTGTAGCGTTTTATTAGGGTCCGCCCTGCCTATGGCAAAGGACTCCTGTGGAGTCCTTTGCCATAGGCAAGGACCCTATTGTATCTGGTGTGTTTTATTCTTTCTTTATTATTAGGGTCCGCCCTGCCTATGGCAAAGGACTCCACAGGAGTCCTTTGCCATAGGCAAGGACCCTATTGTATCTGGTGTGTTTTATTCTTTCTTTATTATTAGGGTCCGCCCTGCCTATGGCAAAGGACTCCACAGGAGTCCTTTGCCATAGGCAAGGACCCTATTGTTCCTGTAGCGTTTTATTAGGGTCCGCCCTGCCTATGGCAAAGGACTCCTGTGGAGTCCTTTGCCATAGGCAAGGACCCTATTGTTCCTGTAACGTTTTATTAGGGTCCGCCCTGCCTATGGCAAAGGACTCCTCAGGAGTCCTTTGCCATAGGCAAGGACCCTATTGAATCTGGTGCGTTTTATTATTAGGGGCCGCCCTGCCTATGGCAAAGGACCATGTCCTTTGCCATGGCAAGGACCCTATTGAATCTGCTGCGTTTTATTAGGGTCCGCCCTGCCATGGCAAAGGACTCCTGTGGAGTCCTTTGCCATGGCAAGGACCCTATTGAATCTGCTTTGTTTTATTATTAGGGTCCGCCCTGCCTATGGCAAAGGACTCCACAGGAGTCCTTTGCCATAGGCAAGGACCCTATTGAATCTGGTGCGTTTTATTATTAGGGTCCGCCCTGCCTATGGCAAAGGACTCCTGTGGAGTCCTTTGCCATAGGCAAGGACCCTATTGAATCTGTAACGTTTTATTAGGGCCCGCCCTGCCTATGGCAAAGGACTCCACAGGAGTCCTTTGCCATAGGCAAGGACCCTATTGTTCCTGTAACGTTTTATTAGGGTCCGCCCTGCCTATGGCAAAGGACTCCAAGGACCCTATTGAATCTGGTGCGTTTTATTATTAGGGTCCGCCCTGCCTATGGCAAAGGACTCCTGTGGAGTCCTTTGCCATAGGCAAGGACCCTATTGAATCTGTAACGTTTTATTAGGGCCCGCCCTGCCTATGGCAAAGGACTCCACAGGAGTCCTTTGCCATAGGCAAGGACCCTATTGTTCCTGTAACGTTTTATTAGGGTCCGCCCTGCCTATGGCAAAGGACTCCACAGGAGTCCTTTGCCATAGGCAAGGACCCTATTGAATCTGGTGCGTTTTATTATTAGGGTCCGCCCTGCCTATGGCAAAGGACTCCACAGGAGTCCTTTGCCATAGGCAAGGACCCTATTGAATCTGGTGCGTTTTATTATTAGGGTCCGCCCTGCCTATGGCAAAGGACTCCTGTGGAGTCCTTTGCCATAGGCAAGGACCCTATTGAATCTGTAACGTTTTATTAGGGCCCGCCCTGTAACGTTTTATTAGGGTCCGCCCTGCCTATGGCAAAGGACTCCACAGGCAAGGACCCTATTGAATCTGTAACGTTTTATTAAAAAAACAACTGCTTGTAACTTCCGTTAGGAATGTCATAGAGACATGAAACAAAAACCTCTGTGTAGGTCTGACTTAGACCTACATTTCCAATAAAAAACGTCCATACCCAAAATCAACAGAAATTTTGCAAAAACTCGTTCAAAGCAAAATGTTCACACAAAATGCTATTTTTGCCTCTTTGAGCTGCAATTTGACCCCCTTAAAATGCTTCAAAACTCACCAAACTTGGCACACACATCAGGACTGGCAGAAATTGTGATTTAATGAAATTTTTTTTTATAAAACTCAAAATTGCGCTCTACAAAATTTTTTGAATGAAACACAGAAAAAACTGCTTCTAGGAAGAGAAAACAGACAAAACTGCTTGTAACTTCCAGTAGGAATGTCGGAAAGACATGAAACAAAAACTTCTATGTAGGTCTCACTTAGATCTACATTTAGATGATTGACATCCTTCGGCCAAAATCAACAGGAAGTGAAAAATTGCCCCTTCAAAATAAAAGTTTTGTGAAAACCCGTCACCTTTTTCAAATCGAAACTCCTCCCAGTGCGTTTGTCGTTTCGGCTTCAAACTCGCACAGGAGAGAGATTGAACCCTCTTGATTAAAACTGTCGAACAAAGTTTTGATTATTGCTCCGGTTTGGATTTTACGCGCCTTCAAAAAACCCCTGCGCAAAGTTTCCTAAAAAATGTCTTTTTTGCCTCTTTAAACTGTAATTTGACCCCCTTAAAATGCTTCAAAGTGCAAGTTAAAGCTCTACTATGCAAAGCAAAAGCCTTTTATCAACAACATCCAGAATCGCCGATCTGTAATTTGACCCCCTTAACATGCTTCAAAACTCACCAAATTTTACACACATATCAGGACTGGCAAAAACTGCCATCTAATAAAAAACCAAACCCCAAAAATCAAAATTGCGCTTAGCGCCCCTAGGAAAAAAACCAGACAAAACTGCATGTAACTTCTGTTAGAAATGTCGTATAGACATGGAATAAAAACCTCTATGTTGGTTTGACTAAAATCGGGACTCGGGACACGGCGGCGGCAGCCAACGGCGGACCCGACCAACGCTGCTTGCAGCTTTAATTTTTGACTGATATTGTGAGCTGCGGCCCGTCGCAGACAAATGTGGACCGCCACAAATAGATGTGAGTCTACTTGTTAGGTGACTGTATGTATCATAACTCCGTTTCTTACCAAAGCTTGGGTTTTTCACTACGGAGCCTTTGGTTGGATACAAATGCGAACCAAATTCGCACAGGGTACATATTAAATGTCAATCAATCAAAGTTTGTTTATATAGCCCTTAATCACAAGGGCTTCAAAGGGCTGCACAAACCACCACTGATGCTTCTCAAGTTTACATGAAATTTGAATCCCTTGTTTGAGTATAAGACACACACAACCGGGCAAGAAAAATCCGTAGTTACCTGACAACCTCTCCACGCAGGAGAGGGGGCCAGAGCAGAAAAGAGAAGTGGCAGGTCAACAGGTCTACAAAGGGGTCAACCTAAAGATTTGAGTATACAAATGAGTTTTAAGATGTTCTACTGATGTCGCATATCTAACTGTTACTGCTAGAACATTCCAAAGTATAGGAGGCTCTATAGAAAACACTCTAAATCCCGCAGACCTTTTTTTGGGCTCTGGGAATCACTAATAAGCCGGAGTTCTTAGAATGCAGATTCCTTGCCGGGACATATGGTACAATACAATCAGCAAGATAATATGGAGCTAGACCCTTTAGTATTTGATACGTAGGTAGTAAAACCATAAAGTCACATCTTAAGTGCACAGGAAGCCAGTGCAGGTGAGCCAGTATAGGTGTATATATAGGTATAGATGTGCAGGGCCGCCAAAAAGGGGGAGTAAAGGAGACGGATTCTAGGGGCCCATGATGAAGGGGGGGCCCAAAGAGGCCCCTAATGATGATGAAATTATAATACAGAGGGGTCCTGTAAAGATACAGGGGCCCTGTAAAGATTATTTTCATGGGGCCCAAAATCCCTAGCGGCGCCCCTGCAGATGTGTGTATATATACATATACATATATGATGAAAGCGGATACAACTTCACCCTCACCTATGAACCCACTCCAGGAAACCAACCAAAAAAGAGCAGAAAACGAAACAACATCATCTGGTACAATCCGCCATTCAGCAAAGACGTCTCAACCAACATCGGCCGCAAGTTCCTCACTCTGATCGACAAACACTTCCCCAAAGGCAACACCCTAAGAAAAATATTCAACAAGAACAACATTAAATTGAGCTACAGCTGTATGAATAACATGCAACAAATCATTTCAAACCACAACAAAGCAATTGCAAAAGGACTGCCTACCCCCAGACTAAACGACTCTGAAACCAATAATGAATGTAACTGTCGCAAGAAACCTGATTGCCCTCTCAACGGAAGGTGCTTACAGACATCAGTCGTTTACCAAGCAAAGGTAATACACAAGGACATTAACACATCCGACACATACGTAGGATTAACCGAAGGAGCGTTCAAAACAAGATGGAATAATCACAACGCCTCCTTTAGAAACCAGACTTTGCAGAATTCTACAGAACTCAGCAAACACATTTGGAACCTCAAAGACAATAATGTTGAATATTCAATAACATGGCAAATTCTTGCATCCAGCTCACCTTACAACAGTGGTAATAAAAGATGCAACCTATGCTTAAAAGAGAAACTGTTTATTATATATCATCCAGATTTATCATCCCTCAACAAGCGCAGTGAAATCATTTCAACATGCCGCCACAAACGGAAACACCTCCTAGGTAATACATGAGCCAATCACCACACCCTACGCCTGCCTGTGCCCACCCACTCTGTGCCCTATATAAACCATTGTATGTGAATGCTTCCATTAAAATCTCCTGATGATTGAGGGAACCCCTCATGAAACAGATCTGTAGAGATGAAGTAGTCTTGTGATTTTTTTCCCACACCTACATATTGCGCTCTACCACGGTATCGAGCACTATTCTCTGGATAATCCAATCAAGACATATATATATATATATATATATATATATATATATATATATATATATATATATATATATATATATATATATATATATACACACACACAATCTTTCTATGAATGACATTTTTGATCAAGGACAGGGAAGCTTCCAGAAGGCTGCTGAGTCCATGCCATCTTGGTGTAATTAGTAAGTATACACACCAAACAAGGTCAGTGGGATTTGCGCAAAAGGGGAAAAATACTTTGGCGCTTATTGAAGGAGTCGAGTTGTCGCCCAGGAAAATGTTTGGCTTTCAGCGTCAATGGTGTTTTTCCAAGCACAAAACACTTCTTCAGTGGTAAAAGTGATAAAAAGCAAATCCTGCAAGACAGTCAGCACGTAGCTAAAAGCCATCAAGATTAAACACACATCACAACAGCAAAATGTCCATCAGTCAGACAAAAAAAGTTGTATGTTTTAGTTTTTGCAGATGTGTGCCGCTGGTTATTTGCAAAGAAAACAATAAAAAAATTTTAGTTAGGGCTTCGCATAGCTCATGTGTGTATTGATGGAAAATGTTCTTGAACAACCAATGAACAATCAATGATTCATTTTCTCAAGTTTACATTAAATTTCAATCCCTTGTTTGAGTATAAGACACAATAAAGTGGTACTCTGGTCTACATCTTTAACTAGCATTTTTGCAGTAAGTCTTTAAAACAGTACTGTACATCTGGTAAATAGTGGGTCTTTGACTCGCATTTTTGCAGTAAGTTTAAAAAACAACAGAGTTCATGTACACTTGTTAAATAGTGGGTCTTTGACTGGCATTTTAGCAGTAAATTTCAAATATAACAGAGTTAATGTACTTCTATTAAATAGGAGGTCTTTGACTGGCATTTTAGCAGTAAATTTCAAATATAACAGAGTTAATGTACTTCTATTAAATAGGAGGTCTTTGACTGGCATTTTAGCAGTAAATTTCAAATATAACAGAGTTAATGTACATCTGTTAAATAGTGGGTTTTTGACTGGCATTTTAGCAGTACATTTTAAATATAACAGAGTTAATGTACATCTGTTAAATAGTGGGTTTTTGACTGGCATTTTAGCAGTACATTTTAAATATCCATCCATCCATCCATTTTCTACCGCTTATTCCCTTTCGGGGTCGCGGGGGGCGCTGGCGCCTATCTCAGCTACAATCGGGCGGAAGGCGGGGTACACCCTGGACAAGTCGCCACCTCATCGCAGGGCCAACACAGATAGACAGACAACATTCACACTCACATTCCCACACTAGGGCCAATTTAGTGTTGCCAATCAACCTATCCCCAGGTGCATGTCTTTGGAGGTGGGAGGAAGCGTGGGTACCCGGAGGGAACCCACGCAGTCACGGGGAGAACATGCAAACTCCACACAGAAAGATCCCGAGCCTGGATTTGAACCCAGGACTGCAGGACCTTCGTATTGTGAGGCAGACGCACTAACCCCTCTACCACCGTGAATTTTAAATATAACTGAGTTAATGTACATATGTTAAATAGTGGGTCTTGGACTGGCATTTTAGCAGTAAATTTCAAATATAACAGAGTTACTGTACGTCTGTTAAATAGTGGGTCTTTGACTAGCATTTTAGCAGTAAATTTCAAATA
>NC_084612.1:79579512-79652012 GCF_033978795.1 Nerophis ophidion | reverse complement strand
CTTCTATGTCCCTCTGTGTATCGGCTGGGGACATCTCTGCGCTGCTGGTCCGCTACCCTTGGGATGGTTTCCTGTTGGCTCCGCTGTGAACGGGACTCTCGCTGCTGTGTCTTGGATCCTCTTTGGACTGGACTCTCGCGACTGTGTTGTATCCATTGTGGATTGAACTTTCACAGTATCATGTTAGACCTGCTCGACATCCATTGCTTTCCTCCTCTCTAAGGTTCTCATAGTCATCATTGTCACCGACGTCCCACTGGGTCATTATTGTCACCAATGTCCCACTGGGTGTGAGTTTTCCTTGCCCTTATGTGGGCCTACCGAGGATGTCGTGGTGGTTTGTGCAGCCCTTTGAGACACTAGTGATTTAGGGCTATATAAGTAAACATTGATTGATTGATTGAATTATTGATCCGATGAATGAGGTAATTTATGAAACATTTGATTTTTCCTCTCAAATCTTGTAGTTAGTTTTCTGATGCACAGTATGTTTAAGTATTCTTTAGTATACTTTGTATTTTCTTATTGTGTTTTATGCCAAAACAAGTCTTAAAAGTCCTTAAACTTCCATCGCATTAGCAAAGTAAAAACTGTGCCAATTGAAACCAGGCAGTTAGCTTCAACCAGCGAGGCGCTGAAGCTTCAAAAATGACAACCAAGAACACTTTTAGACACAAGAAAAGCAAAAAAAAAAAGTGTTTGCAGCTGAAAAAGAGGCCGTTCAGAGCAGCAAATGCAAGGTTGAGATACCTGTGCTGTGCTGGGGGGGGCGTGGTCAACTAGATGTCATTGTATAATTTTCATCATTTGCTATGTTATGATTTTCTTTAAAAAGCCTGACAAAAAATATTCATACATTTTCAAACAAATCGGTGTTATTAATTAGTATTACCATGTATTAGAATAGAATAGAAAGTACTTTATTGATCCCTGGGGGAAATTCAGCTTTTTACCACGGCGGGAAGCGAGCCGCAGGGCGCATGACGTCATACTTGCTTTGTGCTGCTGCTCCACTCGGACTTTCTCTCCTTAAAAGAGGTCACTGTCCTCTTGATATTTGCATTTATTTTAGATTGCTGTCCATGGGTATATCTGGGATATATAAAGTACGTCCACATCGCTGACATGCTGCCTACGTTCCAGACAGTGGCGCGCCTCTTGTTTACTTCATCGGCGGGTAAAGTCTAGTCAATAAACGCAAATGACAGACTATCCTATCCATGTGTGCCTTTTGTTTGATCTTCATTTTTCCCATGGTCCCAAACACAGAATGAGGAAGTGTTGTTGTGTGTTTGTGGGAGCACTTAGACCGAGGTGTTTGCACGGGACTTAAAAACTGTTGGAATCGGGCTGGTTGTTATCATAAGATTGGCAATAAAAGTTAAAAATAGCGCGTGACTTCATCAGGAGGCTACTTCTTTCATTTGTTTTCACGTAAAAAAAACAAGCTATTAAGGTGTAGCAACTATGATTTTGCACCACGCTGAGTTACATTAAAATTAAGGGGAAACCGTGAAATGATTAAAAGACGGTGCTGCATGCATTCACCGTTTCTACCGTAGTTCTTTTGGGCAAGAGAAAGATTATTTTGTAGCTGAATTTGCAAGGCCAGAACAGCAGATCCACAAACACAGCAGCTGATTGATGTCAGTTCTTAGCTCCGAGAAACAAGTTGGGTTCAGACTGATGACTGCCATGACATCACCAATCATTATGATGAGAAAACATGTTTTCACTTCAATTTTATAGCTTTTCAACTGAAAACAACTGCTGGAGAACAGAAAGAACCTTGAATACCCTTCATATCATTTAGTAGAGGACCACAATTTGGAGCTGATGAATGTAGAAGTTTGTATCTCCTAAGTTTGATAGCACTTCACATGAGAGTGCATTCAATCATAGAGATTTGTTGGCCCATGCAATCAAAGAAATTGAATTCAAAGTTTGGCACGGCTAAAACCACAAGCCAGGAGGGCGGGGCTGAGGACCGGGTGGGTGGTGGACTGTTTATGAAACTCTTCTCTGGGCTCCATTTCTTTCTCAAAACAAATAAGATTCCATTTGTGTCCTCCGCAGGATGGCTTCTTTTTCATTTATAGCGACGCCGATAAGATAACATTAACTTTCCTCTGCTAAATCACGTCAAAACAACACCTGGATTATCGCAGGCAGGTCGGGTTCAGGATCTACCCTGACTTCCAGCGAGAAGGTCCTGGTGGTGGAGGTTAATCCAGGTGCACAGATCCTCCACCTTGTGTTTCCTGCTCTGGCTCCTGATGCCCCTGCAAGGCTTGCAAAGGTCCAGGTGGAAATGAACTCCAGCCCAAAGTGGCTCTTATAAATAACTCAACTCAAATTCCAGAGGATAAAACAAAGTTGATGACCTGCAAAAAGTCTGTCTAAGAGGCATTTGTTTAACCTTAACAAGGTTCACTGATGGGGGAGGACTTGTTTTTTCAAACTCACTTTAAATCATTTCATGCCATGAAAACACAGCTGCGTCAAGGACTTTTTTTTTTAAAATCAGACCATATCTATATCCATCTCCATAAGATATTGTAGCCGAGTGTCCTGGGTTCGCATAATTTGGGTACTGATAAAATAAAATAATAAAAGGGAGTCATGAGAGCAGGTCCGGTCTCCACCACTTTATTGTTCCCTTCTTTACACCTATCTCCATACCCATCTATCACCTTCTTCAACAACCCACCTTTTATATAGACTTCTTACGTCACAGCCTTACGGCAACACTGGAGGGACACCCTGAACTGTTTGTTACATACGTCCCCCCCTCAAGTAGAAACGTCCCCGTTTCATCACAAACAAAATAGGTAACAAACAAGGGGAAATAGAACAGAGAAAAGAGAAAAAAAAAAATTCAAAATTCACAATAAATCAACAATATATTTTTTTACACCGTATTGCATAGGCTAACACACTGGCCCCTCAAAACCTGCAAAAACTCCCAGATGCGAAGGATGTCACTCCAATCGCCCCTGTCTTGGTTTAACTCTTATCTTACTGATAGGATGCAGTGTGTCTCCCATAACAATGTGACCTCGGACTACGTTAAGGTAACGTGTGGAGTTCCAGCTACGCTTGGGATGGTTTCCTGCTGGCTCGGCTGTGAACGGGACTCTCGCTGCTGTGTCTTGGATCCTCTTTGGACTGGACTCTCGCGACTGTGTTGTATCCATTGTGGATTGAACTTTCACAGTATCATGTTAGACCCGCTCGACATCCATTGCTTTCCTCCTCTCTAAGGTTCTCATAGTCGTCATTGTCACTGACGTCCCACTGGGTCATTATTGTCACCAATGTCCCACTGGGTGTGAGTTTTCCTTGCCCTTATGTGGGCCTACCGAGGATGTCGTGGTGGTTTGTGCAGCCCTTTGAGACACTAGTGATTTAGGGCTATATAAGTAAACATTGATTGATTGATATGTGGAGGAGGTCGCCCCCAGCGAGATGGTCCGATGGTGCGCAGGAGGTCGCTCCAGTGACCCCCTGCAAGATAGTCCGTTTGTGAGATAGTTCGTTTATGACGCTCCATCATGCCATCCGACTTGGGGTTATAGGCAGTGGTGCACGTCCTTTTTTTTTTTTCAAGCAACATACAGAGTCTAATTGAAGGGGAAACACCCTGGGGCCCTCACGGCCCCCACGGGAACCTCCGGGCCACATCCAGAACGTCCATGACCACCCTCCGGGTGGGCCGACAAACCTGGGACCCGCCCACGGGGACGTTAAGGGCACCGACGGGTCCGACACGCTCTGTACTTCTCACGCCACCGTCGGCGGTCTCTCAGCGCGAAGGGCCAGCAGCAAGACCGCGGCAACGCCTCCGCAACCAGCCGGGCCACACCCGCAGCAAACACCTCCACACTCTCTCCCGGAGCACGCACACTCGCCGACAGGTTGGCCCCGAACCGGTCCATTGTCTTTGTTTAAAAGCTGCCCCCAGTCTCCCACGGGACGAGTTGGGAGGATCCGAAAATCCTCACCAGCTCCTGGTTGCAGTCGGCTCCCTCCGTCGGTGAAAGGAGCGGTTACACAAAAAAAAAAAGTCCGCTTTCGACATCCATGCCGTGTGAGTGTCCGTCAAACAGCGCCTCCGGGCTTAAAAAGAGTCGTGGTCACCACACCACGTGTCCGCAAAATGGCCGGGAAGCTTAGCAGCTAACTCGAAACTCACGTGTCCCGTGTAAAACTTTCTTCTTCTTTTTTTTTCAACACAGCAGTTAAAATAATCCCACCGCTGCCACCAATGTAGCCGAGTGTCCTGGGTTCGCATAATTTGGGTACTGATAAAATAAAATAATAAAAGGGAGTCATGAGAGCAGGTCAAGACATCTCTAGGCGTAGGGCTAAGGATAAACAGGAAGAAGACCAACATAATGAAGTTTAATAACTTGACCAACAATCCAATAGTAATAGAAGAGGAAATTATCCAGGAAATAGACTCCTTCACCTACTTGGGCAGCATCGTGGATAAACAGGGTGGCACCGACAAAGATGTAACAGCAAGAATTGGAAAAGCAAGAGCAGCCTTCATCATCCTGAAGAGCATCTGGTCCTCCAAGGAGATATCTATGACAACCAAAGTCCGGATCTTCAATTCAAACATAAAATCCGTCCTTCTCTACGGCTCTGAAACGTGGAGGATGACAAAGAAGACCGTACAAAGGTTACAAACGTTTATTAACAGTTGTCTGAAGAGGATTTTCAGGATTTGGTGGCCAAACAAAATCAGCAACGAGGAACTCTGGAGGAAAGGGAATCAGGAGCCAGTGGAGAAACAAATACTAAGGAGAAAGTGGGGTTGGGTTGGGCACACCCTTAGGAAACCAGCAACTACCATCACACGGCAAGCCTTGACGTGGAACCCACAGGGAAAGAGGAAGAGGGGACGGCCTAAAAACACCTGGAGGCGGGACTCTGAGGCGGAGCTGAAGAGGTTGGGAATCAGCTGGGGAGAGGCGGAAAGGACAGCCCAAAACCGTGCTGCATGGAGAGGAGTCATTGATGGCCTATGCTCCATTGGGAGCGATGGGCCTAAGTAAGTAAGTATGAGAGCAGGTCCGGTCTCCACCACTTTATTGTTCCCTTCTTTACACCTATCTCCATACCCATCACCTTCTTCAACAACCCACCTTTATATAGACTTCTTACGTCACAGCCTTACGGCAACACTGGAGGGACACCCTGAACTGTTTGTTACTATATCATTAAACTATTTCAAGTGTCATATATTATATCTTAACATTGATCCATGTGCCTAAATTGGCAAGTGAAGAAAATTGTAATTGCAAATAGGGTTCCCGCACTCAGTTTAGTGACACAATGAGAGCAGTTCCACTTTTCAACTGTAGATGGCAGCCTTGGCACGGAGAGCCTTGAACAGGCGGCTGGAACTCACACTTTTGACTTTTTATTACTTTATTCCCTCCCACACGCTACAAAACATGACAGCAAATCCATTTCTCGCTAAATGTCTGCTAGTAAATGTGTAGCGTTTCTTTAACTGTGTTTATTTATTAATAAACATCAGGAAAAAATAGAAATTCTGGTACAATGCATCTTTTAGTGATGAGCATTCATTTTTAATGTATCAAAATTAAAAACACTCTTAAATACTGTTTAGCTAGTAATATACATTCTAAAAAAATATTGTAATTAAACAATAAAGATTCAAAATGCTTTTTAATCACAGAGTATTGAACTAATAAGAATAGCTTAGCAATGCATGGGTGAGGTGAAGTACAATGATTATCCATCTTTGAACAATACAATTAAATATGTGTGATTAATATAATTAAGTGTGATGCTAACATCGGTAAATGGCAACAATTGCATTTAAGCAACTTGAACTGTTTTAATTATTGCACTCCTGAGGCTGATTGCATCTACTGTACTAAAATTAAATGTATGCAAAAATGTGACGAGACAAATATACATTACATGCATGTCACTATTTAGACAGGAAGCAGCTGCAGGGAAAAATACTGTCTTCATTACTGTTTTTGGTTTAATAATACAGCTTAATAAAAAGAGTGAGTCTAAAGAAAGTTGTATCAATCAATCAATCAATGTTTACTTATATAGCCCTAAATCACTAGTGTCTCAAAGGGCTGCACAAACCACTACGACATCCTCGGTAGGCCCACATAAGGGCAAGGAAAACTCACACCCAGTGGGACGTCGGTGACAATAATGACTATGAGAACATGATACTGTGAAAGATCAATCCATAATGGATCCAACACAGTCGCGAGAGTCCAGTCCAAAGCGGATCCAACACAGCAGCGAGAGTCCCGTTCACAGCGGAGCCAGTAGGAAACCATCCCAAGAGGAGGCTGATCAGCAGCGCAGAGATGTCCCCAGCCGATACACAGGCGAGCAGTACATGGCCACCGGATCGGACCGGACTCCCTCCACAAAGGAGAGTGGGACATAGAAGAAAAAGAAAAGAAACGGCAGATCAACTGGTCTGAAAAGGGAGTCTATTTAAAGGCTAGAGCATACAAATGAGTTTTAAGGTGAGACTTAAATGCTTCTACTGAGGTAGCATCTCGAACTGTTACCGGGAGGGCATTCCAGAGTACTGGAGCCCGAAATGAAAAAGCTCTACAGCCCAAAAATAAAATCCAAATATAATCCAAATATAAAATCCAAATGAGCACAGCTGATTTGAGCAGCAATTATATAACTACATTTTTAATTCGTATTTAAGAATGCATGGTTTGCATTATTGTGGCATCTGTCCAATATATTTGGCTTTTTGCTGTATCAGGAAACACAAGCTTTCATGTTTATTATGCGTTTACGCGACACATCTTTTATAGCCACGCAGCACTTGAATGCAGCATGAAAGAAATATGGCTTTGAGCAACATTAAAGGCTTATTAAGGTCATTTCTTTAACATCTTTCACTTCTCGTTTGGCTTAGGTCGATACTGAGCTTGCATGGAAGTCATTACTGGCAGGAGAAGCTGCTCTCTCGCTTGCTTTGCTCTCCGTGCCTTTTTGTGCTTGCATCTGTGTGGTAATCACCTGAAGGCCACACCAAGTCAAGAAGGTCAAGTGACCCCGAAAGGATGGAGTCCAACTCGGACGAAGCCACTGAATCAAAGCACAGCAACAACAAGATGATGGTGTGTTTGATGACACCTCTCTTTATGTTGTTGCTTGTAGGGACGGACATCATGAGCCATGAATGGAAAATGTGTGACATAGTTGATTAATCCTGTGTTTTAAGGCAAAGTCTAGCCTTGGTGCTGCTAATGTGGTCAACTACGTTTGAATTCTAAATAAGACTCAGATGTTAAGTCAGATGCATAAGGCCGAACACAGTCAACAATATTCAAATTAGTATAAATTAACAATATGCAAACATTAATAGAAAAACTGTATAACAGTTTATTCTTCAATCAATCAATCAAAGTTTATTTATATAGCCCCAAATCACAAATGTCTCAAAGGACTGCACAAATCATTACGACTACAACATCCTCGGAAGAACCCACAAAAGGGCAAGGAAAACTCACACCCAGTGGGCAGGGAGAATTCACATTCAGTGGGACGCCAGTGACAATGCTGACTATGAGAAACCTTGGAGAGGACCTCAGATGTGGGCAACCCCCCCCCCCTCTAGGGGACCGAAAGCAATGGATGTCGAGCGGGTCTAACATGATACTGTGAAAGTTCAATCCATAGTGGCTCCAAGACAGCAGTGAGAGTCCCGTCCACAGGAAACCATCTCAAGCGGATCAGCAGCGTAGAGATGTCCCCAACCGATACAGGCGAGCGGTCCATCCTGGGTCCCGACGAGCGGTCCATCCTGGGTCTCGACTCTGGACAGTCAGTACTTCATCCATGGTCATCGGACCGGACCCCCTCCACAAGGGAGGGGGGGACATAGGAGAAAGAAAAGAAGCGGCAGATCAACTGGTCTAAAAAGGAGGTCTATTTAAAGGCTAGAGTATACAGATGAGTTTTAAGATGAGACTTAAATGCTTCTACTGAGGTAGCATCTCGAACTGTTACCGGGAGGCCATTCCAGAGTACTGGAGCCCGAACGGAAAACGCTCTATAGCCCGCAGACTTTTTTTGAGCTCTAGGAATCACTAATAAGCCGGAGTCTTTTGAACGCAGATTTCTTGCCGGGACATACGGTACAATACAATCGGCAAGATAGGCTGGAGCTAGACCGTGTAGTATTTTATACGTAAGTAGTAAAACCTTAAAGTCACATCTTAAGTGCACAGGAAGCCAGTGCAGGTGAGCCAGTACAGGCGTAATATGATCAAACTTTCTTGTTCTTGTCAAAAGTCTAGCAGCCGCATTTTGTACCAACTGTAATCTTTTAATGCTAGACATGGGGAGACCCGAAAATAATACATTACAGTAATCGAGACGAGACGTAACAAACGCATGGATAATGATCTCGGCGTCTTTAGTGGACAAAATGGAGCGAATTTTAGCGATATTATTAACAAAGGAAATGTTGTTGAATACTATCTCTTAGTTATGCTGTTTATAAATTTAAAACCCATTAAGTTTTTCATCTTTCCTAATGTAATTAGGATTTTATCGATTACAATAATTATTTTACAAATAAATTGTTAGAGAGAATTGAAAGAAGGAATGTACTAAAACAGCAGACAAGGTCTAATTTTAGTCAATTGTTGTATGGATGGGCTAAAATATTTCACCAAACTGATGAAACTTTTATATAAAAAAAAGCCTTGCAAATGTCAAATCTTTTCTCTTTGTTTACAAGGCAATGAGGTTTGTTCAGTCCCACGATTGAGGCTCAAAAAGTTCTACAAATAATGACATACAATAAAAAAAAAAAAAAGTGTTAAGCAATGCAGCCCCATGTGTGACAATCATTGGTACTTTAACTTTATCACACATTTAGACATGATATAGTCTTCACTTACAATATTTGATGTACAATTATTTGAAACCTCCGTGGGTGATTCATTTGCAGCCACAATTGTCTGCAAAAAGCCCGTTGTGGTGTAGAGGAAAAAAATAAAAACTAAATATTTGATTGTGTTATTCTTTTATTTGAATGAATTAGTGTAATCGAAAAGTTATCCTACACTATTTTTTAAATCTTTCCAACAAATGAAATTATTCAAATATAACAAGCTAACATCAAATCATTCCTATTTGCCAAAATGAACTTGATATCCTATGAAAAAGTCTCTATGGCTCACATGCTAATTTTATCTGATTCCAAGTACAGTAATTACAGGCTTTCTGCGGGGACCAGAAAATGGAATGGTTTTTTAATGCAACTTAAAAGAGGTTTAATGCCCATGTCCGACTGCAGATGGTCAAAAGCATACAATTGTCCGGAGAGACAGAATTGTAGGCATTTGACAATCATGTGGAATAGTTGAAAAGTTGATATGAGCTGTGGCCCAATTAAGCACTAATGTAATCATAACATAATAACAAACACAATGAACATTTTTTTTATTACATTATTGTATTTGTAAGGTGAATAACGTAACTATCATAAATAGGTCAATAAACATCATCAATATTTGTTAGCAAAAATGGCCTTTCAATAGCTTTTCAACATTTGAAGATGTTTTTTCAACACTCAATTAGGAAAAAATGTTGGGGTCTGTATACTCTAGCCTTTAAATAGACCTCCTTTTTAGACCAGTTGATCTGCCGCTTCTTTTCTTTCTCCTATGTCCCCCCCTCCCTTGTGGAGGGGGTCCGGTCCGATGACCATGGATGAAGTACTGACTGTCCAGAGTCGAGACCCAGGATGGACCGCTCGTCGGGACCCAGGATGGACCGCTCGCCTGTATCGGTTGGGGACATCTCTACGCTGCTGATCCGCTTGAGATGGTTTCCTGTGGACGGGACTCTCACTGCTGTCTTGGAGCCACTATGGATTGAACTTTCACAGTATCATGTTAGACCCGCTCGACATCCATTGCTTTCGGTCCCCTAGAGGGGGGGGGTTGCCCACATCTGAGGTCCTCTCCAAGGTTTCTCATAGTCAGCATTGTCGCTGGCGTCCCACTGAATGTGAATTCTCCCTGCCCACCGGGTGTGAGTTTTCCTTGCCCTTTTGTGGGTTCTTCCGAGGATGTTGTAGTCGTAATGATTTGTGCAGTCCTTTGAGACATTTGTGATTTGGGGCTATATAAATAAACATTGATTGATTGATTGATTGATTGTGTCATTTTTGTTGCTAACCGCATGACATTTTTTAACGCCTCGACTTTTTAATGCTACTTAGGGCCCTCATTTCTGCAACACATATTTAATGACTTTGAATACTTTTGAACAATTGAATTTAATTTAAAATTTAGCCCATTTTTATTTCCCCTCGGGGATTAAACAAGTTTTTCTGATATTTCTGATTCTGATTTTTTGGGCTGCAAGATTAATCAACATCAAATCCACTTTGAGGTTTTAATTAGTGCGGTAACGTAACCACAAGAGTTTTTATGCTTTTTTCCTGTCGTCACCACATTTGAGTGACGGATATGTTTGACAATCAGATGTGGAGAAAAATGTCTCACTCTGTGCATGCCTCTCAGCACCTGAGCACATTTATTTCAAGTAGAAATAAGTGAATGCAGTGAGCCCTCTTGTCCACATTTGTCTCGGTGGGCGGAGAGCGGGGCGCCATCTTTACAAACAGCAAGCCCGTACGGAGTCGGCCTCCCTACTCGCCAGTGAGGACTTTCCCAAAGTAACACAAATTACAGGAAGATAGGTTTGCAAATCCAAATGTCCCGTTGTGGGAAAAATTGTCGTGTCAAATCAGACGTGCAACATGAGCGAGTGAGAAGAGAATAGAATAGAATAGAAATTATTTTATTGATCAGAATGGCGTGATGGCAGCAAACAACAAGTCAACAAGTGCGACTCACTTTTTACAACTGGGACAAAAAACAAACACTTCAATATGTTGAATATTTATTTCAGTAAAACGTTTGCTCATAGAAATAGAAATGTTTTAACTTCCAAATCCAGTACAATGGTAGACAATTCTACAGTATAAGTTATGATACACATTTATGAATACATTAAAAACAAACAGCATAGTTTTTGTCGATTATTCAGTTTTAGAGTAGGATGGAGACAAAAGATCTGAGTCTGTCAGCATAAACCTAATATTTTGAATGTATTGTTTATTGTTCTAAAGTTAAAGAGGAATATGGTGACTTACAGTCTCAAGGCAACGTGCCTTCCCTTCAGCTTCCTGCATTTAGTTTTACATAATATAAAACTCAAAATTAGGTTTTTTCTCAAAATAATGCAGCTCTTCTTTCTAAACCACAGAATCTTCACTTATTTACTATTTATGTGCACAAAGCTATCATTTCAAACCAAAACAGCTGCAAAGATATATTTAAAGAAGAACAAAATAAACATTGGCTAGTTTCAAAAAAAGAATTAGTATTACGTGTTGACACAAAGTTGCTAACAAGCTAGCTATTTGCTTTATTAATAACAACATGTTGCCTTTACTTACATTAGCATGGCGCTCACCTGTTACAGTAACACACGTCCTGCGGTCACCTGTTACAGTAACACACATGTCCTGCGGTCACCTGTTACAGTAACACACGTCCTGCGGTCACCTATTACAGTAACACACATGTCCTGTGGTCACCTGTTACAGTAACACACGTCCTGCGGTCACCTGTTACAGTAACACACGTCCTGCGGTCACCTGTTACAGTAACACACATGTCCTGTGGTCACCTGTTACAGTAACACACGTCCTGCGGTCACCTGTTACAGTAACACACGTCCTGCGGTCACCTGTTACAGTAACACACGTCCTGCGGTCACCTGTTACAGTAACACACATGTCCTGTGGTCACCTGTTACAGTAACACACGTCCTGCGGTCACCTGTTACAGTAACACACGTCCTGCGGTCACCTGTTACAGTGACACACGTCCTGTGGTCACCTATTACAGTAACACACGTCCTGCGGTCACCTGTTACAGTAACACACGTCCTGCGGTCACCTGTTACAGTAACACACATGTCCTGCGGTCACCTGTTACAGTAACACACGTCCTGTGGTCACCTGTTACAGTAACACACGTCCTGCGGTCACCTGTTACAGTAACACACATCCTGCGGTCACCTGTTACAGTAACACACGTCCTGCGGTCACCTGTTACAGTAACACACATGTCCTGCGGTCACCTGTTACAGTAACACACGTCCTGTGGTCACCTGTTACAGTAACACACGTCCTGCGGTCACCTGTTACAGTAACACACGTCCTGCGGTCACCTGTTACAGCAACACACGTCCTGCGGTCACCTGTTACAGTAACACACATGTCCTGTGGTCACCTGTTACAGTAACACACGTCCTGCGGTCACCTGTTACAGTAACACACGTCCTGCGGTCACCTGTTACAGTAACACACGTCCTGCGGTCACCTGTTACAGTAACACACATGTCCTGCGGTCACCTGTTACAGTAACACACGTCCTGTGGTCACCTGTTACAGTAACACACGTCCTGTGGCCACCTGTTACAGTAACACACGTCCTGCAGTCACCTGTTACAGTAACACACGCCCTGCGGTCACCTGTTACAGTAACACACGTCCTGCGGTCACCTGTTACAGTAACACACGTCCTGCGGTCACCTGTTACAGTAACACACGTCCTGCGGTCACCTGTTACAGTAACACACGTCCTGTGGCCACCTGTTACAGTAACACACGTCCTGCGGTCACCTGTTACAGTAACACACGTCCTGCGGTCACCTGTTACAGTAACACACATGTCCTGCGGTCACCTGTTACAGTAACACACGTCCTGTGGTCACCTGTTACAGTAACACACGTCCTGCGGTCACCTGTTACAGTAACACACGTCCTGCGGTCACCTGTTACAGTAACACACATGTCCTGCGGTCACCTGTTACAGTAACACACGTCCTGTGGTCACCTGTTACAGTAACACACGTCCTGCGGTCACCTGTTACAGTAACACACGTCCTGCGGTCACCTGTTACAGTAACACACGTCCTGCGGTCACCTGTTACAGTAACACACGTCCTGCGGTCACCTGTTACAGTAACACACGTCCTGCGGTCACCTGTTACAGTAACACACGTCCTGTGGCCACCTGTTACAGTAACACACGTCCTGCGGTCACCTGTTACAGTAACACACGTCCTGCGGTCACCTGTTACAGTAACACACATGTCCTGCGGTCACCTGTTACAGTAACACACGTCCTGTGGTCACCTCTTACAGTAACACACGTCCTGCGGTCACCTGTTACAGTAACACACGTCCTGCGGTCACCTGTTACAGTAACACACGTCCTGCGGTCACCTGTTACAGTAACACACATGTCCTGCGGTCACCTGTTACAGTAACACACATGTCCTGTGGTCACCTGTTACAGTAACACACGTCCTGCGGTCACCTGTTACAGTAACACACGTCCTGCGGTCACCTGTTACAGTAACACACGTCCTGCGGTCACCTGTTACAGTAACACACATGTCCTGCGGTCACCTGTTACAGTAACACACGTCCTGTGGTCACCTGTTACAGTAACACACGTCCTGTGGCCACCTGTTACAGTAACACACGTCCTGCGGTCACCTGTTACAGTAACACACGCCCTGCGGTCACCTGTTACAGTAACACACATGTCCTGCGGTCACCTGTTACAGTAACACACGTCCTGTGGCCACCTGTTACAGTAACACACGTCCTGCGGTCACCTGTTACAGTAACACACGTCCTGCGGTCACCTGTTACAGTAACACACATGTCCTGCGGTCACCTGTTACAGTAACACACGTCCTGTGGTCACCTCTTACAGTAACACACGTCCTGCGGTCACCTGTTACAGTAACACACGTCCTGCGGTCACCTGTTACAGTAACACACGTCCTGCGGTCACCTGTTACAGTAAAACACACGTCTTGCGGTCACCTGTTACAGTAACACACGTCCTGCGGTCACCTGTTACAGTAACACACGTCCTGCGGTCACCTGTTACAGTAACACACGTCCTGTGGCCACCTGTTACAGTAACACACGTCCTGCGGTCACCTGTTACAGTAACACACGTCCTGCGGTCACCTGTTACAGTAACACACATGTCCTGCGGTCACCTGTTACAGTAACACGCGTCCTGTGGTCACCTGTTACAGTAACACACGTCCTGCGGTCACCTGTTACAGTAACACACGTCCTGCGGTCACCTGTTACAGTAACACACATGTCCTGCGGTCACCTGTTACAGTAACACACGTCCTGTGGCCACCTGTTACAGTAACACACGTCCTGCGGTCACCTGTTACAGTAACACACGTCCTGCGGTCACCTGTTACAGTAACACACATGTCCTGCGGTCACCTGTTACAGTAACACACGTCCTGTGGTCACCTCTTACAGTAACACACGTCCTGCGGTCACCTGTTACAGTAACACACGTCCTGCGGTCACCTGTTACAGTAACACACATGTCCTGCGGTCACCTGTTACAGTAACACACGTCCTGCGGTCACCTGTTACAGTAACAGACGTCCTGCGGTCACCTGTTACAGTAACACACGTCCTGTGGCCACCTGTTACAGTAACACACGTCCTGCGGTCACCTGTCACAGTAACACACGTCCTGCGGTCACCTGTTACAGTAACACACATGTCCTGCGGTCACCTGTTACAGTAACACACGTCCTGTGGTCACCTGTTACAGTAACACACGTCCTGCGGTCACCTGTTACAGTAACACACGTCCTGCGGTCACCTGTTACAGTAACACACATGTCCTGCGGTCACCTGTTACAGTAACACACGTCCTGTGGTCACCTGTTACAGTAACACACGTCCTGTGGTCACCTGTTACAGTAACACACGTCCTGCGGTCACCTGTTACAGTAACACACATGTCCTGCGGTCACCTGTTACAGTAACACACGTCCTGTGGTCACCTGTTACAGTAACACACGTCCTGCGGTCACCTGTTACAGTAACACATGTCCTGCGGTCACCTGTTACAGTAACACACGTCCTGCGGTCACCTGTTACAGTAACACACGTGTCCTGCGATCACCTGTTACAGTACCACATGTCCTGCGGTCACCTGTTACAGTAACACACGTCCTGCGGTCACCTGTTACAGTAACACACATGTCCTGCGGTCACCTGTTACAGTAACACACGTCCTGCGGTCACCTGTTACAGTAACACACGTCCTGCGGTCATCTGTTACAGTAACACACATGTCCTGTGGTCACCTGTTACAGTAACACACGTCCTGCGGTCACCTGTTACAGTAACACACGTCCTGCGGTCACCTGTTACAGTAACACACGTCCTGCGGTCACCTGTTACAGTAACACACATGTCCTGTGGTCACCCGTTACAGTAACACACGTCCTGCGGTCACCTGTTACAGTAACACACGTCCTGCGGTCACCTGTTACAGTAACACACATGTCCTGTGGTCACCTGTTACAGTAACACACGTCCTGCGGTCACCTGTTACAGTAACACACGTCCTGCGGTCACCTGTTACAGTAACACACGTCCTGCGGTCACCTGTTACAGTAACACACGTCCTGCGGTCACCTGTTACAGTAACACACATGTCCTGCGGCCACCTGTTACAGTAACACATGTCCTGCGGCCACCTGTTACAGTAACACACGTCCTGTGGTCACCTGTTACAGTAACACACGTCCTGCGGTCACCTGTTACAGTAACACACGTCCTGCGGTCACCTGTTACAGTAACACACATGTCCTGCGGTCACCTGTTACAGTAACACATGTCCTGCGGTCACCTGTTACAGTAACACACGTCCTGCAGTCACCTGTTACAGTAACACACGTCCTGCGGTCACCTGTTACAGTAACACACATGTCCTGCGGTCACCTGTTACAGTAACACACGTCCTGCGGTCACCTGTTACAGTAACACACGTCCTGCGCTCACCTGTTACAGTAACACACGTCCTGCGGTCACCTGTTACAGTAACACACGTCCTGCGGTCACCTGTTACAGTAACACACGTCCTGCGGTCACCTGTTACAGTAACACACGTCCTGCGGTCTCCTGTTACAGCAACACACGTCCTGCGGTCATCTGTTACAGTAACACACGTCCTGCGGTCACCTGTTACAGTAACACACGTCCTGTGGTCACCTGTTACAGTAACACGCGTCCTGCGGTCATCTGTTACAGTAACACACGTCCTGCGGTCACCTGTTACAGTAACACACATGTCCTGCGGTCACCTGTTACAGTAACACACGTCCTGCGGTCACCTGTTACAGTAACACACGTCCTGCGGTCACCTGTTACAGTAACACACGTTCTGCTATGAATTCTGCGTCGAATAACACTTTTTTTTTAAAAAACGTGTGTGCCTCTTAACCTTAAAAGAGCCTTTTTATCCCCGTCTTGGAAGTTAGGAATCAACTTTCCTCACAGCGTTTAAAACCATCCCATGTGGTGCCATCACCCAAACACTGGCAGCGAGGTAGGACGGCGAGGACTCACCACTTCCGCGTGATTGACAGCAGGACGGCACACATTCAGGACAAAAGGGGGATCTGTGTTTCCATGAGCGATAAGTTCGCGGCTGAATCCAACGCTGAAGCTCTTATAGCATCATTTCTGCACTTTAGTGTAGTAGAATGTGACAGCAGAGCACTTTAAAGGGTTAGGGTGGTCATCTGGCGACAAGAAGGCTGATGTGTGACGACGTGCTCCCCCCCTCCGTCTGAGACTGAATGGTCGGCTCCAAAGGTGGTCCAGATCTGCGCGGCCAGTGTCGCTTCGGAGCTGCAGGACGCCAACACCGCGTCGGCCTGGCTTCCTGCCTTCTTATCTTCGTATCTGCCTGGACTTATTTCATCTCAATGTTTTTGTTTTCGCACCAGCAGTGATGGACACTCTGTGGATTTTATGGAGCCTGCCGGCCGTCCTCGCTGTCGAAGGTAAGACTGAAAGAGAGTCCGCCGCATCTTCGCCGCAGCGCCTGCTCACTTCGCTAAGAAAATACATTTTACTTTGTGCTTTTTCCCCTTTTTTGTCATCGAGCCTTCCGTGTGTTTATGCTCACGTGACGGTGATGATGATGATGATGATGATGATGATGATGATGATGATGATGGTGATGGTGATGGTGATGATGATGATGATGATGACGGGGACACAAACATACTCCAGCATCTTCACTAAAAGACGCAGATCTTCTTGCTTTTCACTCTTTGATAGGCATTTGTCTGGAAGGTGCAACAAAACAAGAGTAAAATAGAGCATGCGCTACAAAAGTGGGGGTGAAGAAAACATGAGCACATTGTGGAAGTAACTGAGGGAAATTTGATTTATATAGCGCTTCTTGCAGAGATATGTTTACAATACAAATATATATTTTTTTATTTGATAAACCTTTATTTATAAACTGTAACATTTGCAAACCATCGAGAAATAATAATAATCTAAATAAATACAAAAACAGTACAAAACAGTGCCAGGGGGTGTAAACTCAATAAAGTCATTCAGCTAGAATACAATATATATATATATATATATATATATATATATATATATATAAACAAAGTGCCAAGCCGTAGGCTCACACAAGTTCAGTAAATAATTTAAATTTGGAACACAGCGTCATGGTTTTCACAGCTCTTTGCTTGTTAGAGGTAGAGTGTGTTTTAACGAAGAGTTCTAATTCTTTTTTTTAAAGGCACAGCAAAATAGGTCAGGTATTCCGAAACTTAATTTATGAATATAAAACTTAGCCAATAGTATAATGAGGTTGCAAAGGTAAAATTCCCTTTTCAAAATGTGTTCATAGAGTGTAAATCCAAATAGCACATCTTTAAATCAAAGCACATGTTTCCAATACAAATAGTGCCATCAAAACAAGCATGCAGCACAATGCAACAACAGAAAGAAAATATGGTAATGCAATAATAATAATAAATAATATTACAGGAGCAGCAGCTCTCCGCTCATAAGGGAGTTTGGTGTTCACTGGCCTTTTCCTTTTTAATTGTGTTCCAGGTCCAAAAAGTAGAAGGCAGTCATTTTGTCAACTCTCTTGAGTGTTGCTCCTATTACAATTATTGCAAGCTGCACTTAATCCACATGGACTTTGTTGGGTTGAAATTGTCTTAAATTCCTGAAACAATGTTTTGAATGACAAGTAAAAGAAAAAAATATATATTAAAAAAAACGCCACAATAGTTCTTCTGTTTTTCAAAATTTTTACTTGGTACTGCTTTTAAGTTAATCTCAGGTCCCCAAATACTACTAATTTACCTGGTGATTTATAAAAAAAAAGTCAGTCAAATTCATGTTTTGATAGAAGGAAATCAGCATATTCACACAAATGTCTTATATGCACGGATAACCTTGATTGTTGAATCGGCAATGAACATGAGTTGCAAATACAATGTTGCGTTTTCCCCGTGGTATCTTTTTAAAATGCTCGACAAAAAAGTGTGCTAATTAGAACTTAGTTTTATTGACCTATTTATTTTTTTAACTGGCCAATGGCAACCTGAACTGTAATGTATAGAAAAACCTTTGCATAGGTTTGTATATATATATATATTATTATACACACATATATATATATATTATACACACATATATATATATATATACACATATATATATATATATATATATATATATATATTATTATACACACATATATATATATATATATATATATATATATATATATATATATATATATATATATGTATATGTATGTATATATATATGTATATACACTGTATATCTATATATGTATACAGCACAGTGATTACGAACAATTGTTATTGTCAATGTAATGTTTATATATATAGTATATTGTAAAAGAAAAGTTGTCCCCACAGTGCTAACAATTAGGTTCGGTGCGGGCCAATGAGGTTCCAACGTGGCGAAGGTTTTGTTTCCATTTGGTGCCAACAGCGAATGCCGTCACCAATTGAGCGCAGCCCCACCCCCATTTTTTTCCCTCCAATGGATGGACCCAGTTGAGGCGCCAATGAAGTTGCAAGGAGGGCTTATGTATGAAAAATAAAGGGTTGAAAAAGAGGTCACTAGAGCTCTAATCCCTCAAAAAAGAAGATCCTGGCATCAAGAAAATCACAACTAGAGTTCGATTTTTGTTTTCCCGCTAGTTTGCAAAATGTTTGTGTGGAATGTTACCGAATAAATTTAACCTTCGTATAAAAGGTTTACCATTGAGCTGGCTAAATGTGTTGAAGAGCCATTTGCACCGGAACTGACGTTTCTTTCTTCTGACCTTATCTGCTTTTCAGTGGTTGGAAAGGTCATCTTCTCGTATTAACCAATCCCGCACGAAGGGAGGCCAGGCCATTTGTCTCCATTATTACCTTGTTAGGGCCAGTTTGAAGCCAACAATAACCGCCTCTCTAATACCTTAGCATCTACTCCAGGACTAGGAACACCTCCAGGAGTAGCGCCGCCGCCGCCTCTTCTCATTGGTTTAGTCAACACCAGGAAACCACTGACTCCGATTGCAGATGAATGGAGGTGGAACCGCAGGCAAATAAGGCGAGCCTCGTCAAACGATTTATCCCGCTCCGCTTCGGCCGTTTGTCATCATCAGCGCCAGCTTGACAGCCGCGCTAACAACGGCGCTCATCGAATTATGTTGACTTGGGTTTCTGATTTATATGCGGCCGTAAAACCGCTGTAGCGCGTGGAGTTGAAGAAAGGGTTGGGAGTTCCCTTCAGGTGGATCATTTGTCTTTTGCCCGTCTCTCCTGGTCCAGCATACATTTTCTGCTTGGATTGTTGTTGCTGTGATGTGGCAACGGCACGCTAACAAGTTGTTGGTGTCGGCGGCCCCTCTTTTTTCACCTTTGTCTTCAAAAAAGACATAAAGGGATGAAAAGAAAGCACAATAGTTGACATTTTGTAGAACGAGCGCCTTGATTCACATTTCATTTAAATACACACTCGACAAATTGCTTTTACAAATTTCCCATTTTATGTAAATGATAAATGATAAATGGGTTGTACTTGTATAGCTTTTCTACCTTCAAGGTACTCAAAGCGCTTTGACACTACTTCCACATTTACCCATTCACACACACATTCACACACTGATGGAGGGAGCTGCCATGCAAGGCGCCAACCAGCACCCATCAGGAGCAAGGGTGAAGTGTCTTGCTCAGGACACAACGGACATGACGAGGTTGGTTCTTGGTGGGATTTGAACTAGTGACCCTCGGGTTGCGCACGGCCACTCTCCCACTCCGCCACGCCGTCCCTATGTATTCATTTGTTTTTCAACTATGTGCTAATATGTATAAAAACACTCCTACAAGTATCACACATGGGAAGGTTTAGTATTGTTTTAGTTATATTGTAAAACTTACAAACGTTGCTTTGGACTGATGAATAAATCTGTCATCAGAGTAGAACGCTATGGACGACTACACCAGGAAATGTCCCTTTTTTCTCCAGTTCAAATCACTAAACGTAAGGAAATACCACATCATTTCCCCATTATGGGATAAATAAAGTCAATCCTATTCAATTTTTATTTAATCTTACCCCTTCTCCACTTTTCTCCACTTTGCTTGTGTTCACAAGAAGACCAAAATTACTTCAAAAAGAGGACTTTTTTCTTTTTTTTTTTTTTCTGTCCTGTCCAGCTTCTCAGGCAAATCATATAGTTGATGTAAATGTTCATATCGGCTGTTCAGATTTACTTTACAAAAGAGAAGTGTAAGATACTTCTCTTGTTGTCTTATTTGAATGTGACTTTATTAAATGTATTTATATTATCATTTGGTGCAGAGGACCTTTTCTAAATGTCATATTTTAAATTGACTTATAAATGTTGTTAAAATGTTGAATACTTGTCATATCATTAGATTTGGTGAGAGCTTGTATGCAGATTTGGACGCCTCTGTTTCAGTAGAAGCATTTAAGTCTCATCTTAAAACTCATCTGTATACTCTAGCCTTTAAATAGACCTCCTTTTTAGACCAGTTGATCTGCCGCTTCTTTTCTTTCTCCTATGTCCCCCCCTCCCTTGTGGAGGGGGTCCGGTCCGATGACCATGGATGAAGTACTGACTGTCCAGAGTCGAGACCCAGGATGGACCGCTCGCCTGTATCGGTTGGGGACATCTTTACGCTGCTGATCCGCTTGAGATGGTTTCCTGTGGACGGGACTCTCACTGCTGTCTTGGAGCCACTATGGATTGAACTTTCACAGTATCATGTTAGAGCCGCTCGACATCCATTGCTTTCGGTCCCCTAGAGGGGGGGGGTTGCCCACATCTGAGGTCCTCTCCAAGGTTTCTCATAGTCAGCATTGTCACTGGCGTCCCACTGAATGTGAATTCTCCCTGCCCACTGGGTGTGAGTTTTCCTTGCCCTTTTGTGGGTTCTTCCGAGGATGTTGTAGTCGTGGTGATTTGTGCAGTCCTTTGAGACATTTGTGATTTGGGGCTATATAAATAAACATTGATTGATTGATTGAAAGACAAAAGAGGTAAACTCAGGTATTATTTTCGTCTCATCTCTTGGCATGCGCAAAATGAATAGCGACGTGTGACAAAAATACTGATAAAAGCAGGTTTTTATGCAACTCCGTGTCGCTCCGAGTATGGATGTGTACCTAATGTTGTGGCCGGGTGAATCTATATCATTTTTATGAATCATTTTCTACTGTCTCAGGAAAAATATTGCGTTGACAACTTCAAGACATTATCAAGATTAATGATGACGCTTTTGGAGAGGGTTGGGGAGAGCTTTCATTTGTAATCTGGGAAGGCCTCCACAATCGGACATCTTGCAGACAGACTTCAAAAACATAGGGTTGTATAATGTCTGTAAAATGTCCACCTAGGCCAGGGGTCGGCAACCCAAAAACATGAAAGAGCCTTACTGGACCGAAAATACATTTTGTTTGGAGAAAATACAAATTGTCTGGAGCCTCCAAAAAATGAAGTCTTATATAAGTGAAGGCAACACATGATGTAAGTGTCTATATTAGCCTACTATCAAAGGCTGATGCAAATCCTCGTTGACAGAAATGTTGTATTTTATTTTTCATTCTACACATTTTTACAACATTACAAACCATTAGTAAATCAGAGGCTACTCAGAAGGTGAGATAACTCCTGGAAATGACTGACTTAGAATGGCCAAAAGAATAGATGTGTGTGTCCACGTTAAAGGAAAAGGCTGGCTGTCTTCTTTTGATGGATTTATTACAATCTTTGCAAGCTGGGTAACATTTGCTGTGGTCTGGAACAAACAACTATTAGACATGCAGCCAATATTACATACAAATAATGTGTCATGAGACATGCAAATATAAATTAAATACATGGAGGACAAAAGTAAAGGAAATTAGATGAGCTCAAATATTGCTACAAACGAGGCATAATGATGCAATATGTGCTTACAGCTAGCCTGTTTAGCACCAATTATCTTGCAGTCACGCACTGACCAATTATGCCTGATTAGCACTCCAACAAGTCAATAACATCAACAAAGCTCACCTTTGTGCATTGATGCACAGCATAAAAAGTTTGGAGGACAAAATGTGACAAAGACGGAGTGGCATAAAACATGTTTTTCTGTGGCAGCGTCGGAGAAAGTTGTACATGTAAACAAACCACGGTGAGTTTAAGGATCGCCGAAATTAGTGGGACAAAACGGCGCTTGGCAAATCCTCTCATCAGTGAAGCATGTTTGATATAAACAGCGGGATTTCTAACAGTGAGGAAGGTTTGTGTCATGTTTTTTTCTCCTCCAGAAAATATATCTTTTTTCTGCTCTTTCCATTTTTACACACCTCTGATAGAGGTCCAGTGAGCCACTAGGGGTTGCTGACCCCCGACCTAACCCAATCCACTAGCAACTATCTGAACCAATGTTTTTCAATGTAGATTGATATCAGGTCCCCTGTAAGGAACATCACATCTTTACACTTGCACAATTATCTGAAAGCTGTCCCAAAAGGAGGAGGAAGTAGCAGAGGTTATTTATTCCCAACCCTCCTCCAAATGTTTTTTTCTTAGACTTTTTTGCTTTTCTGGTCTTCACAAAACATGTGGGTACGGACAGCAAGAGAACCCCATTCAGTTTGGGGAATATGTTTGAATGGTGAATAAGGAGGTGTTTGATGGCCAAAACGAAGGCAGACCATCAATCAATCAATCAATGTTTATTTATATAGCCCCAAATCACAAATGTCTCAAAGGACTGCACAAATCATTACGACTACAACATCCTCGGAAGAACCCACAAAAGGGCAAGGAAAACTCACACCCAGTGGGCAGGGAGAATTCACATTCAGTGGGACGCCAGTGACAATGCTGACTATGAGAAACCTTGGAGAGGACCTCAGATGTGGGCAACCCCCCCCCCCCACTAGGGGACCGAAAGCAATGGATGTCGAGCGGGTCTAACATGATACTGTGAAAGTTCAATCCATAGTGGCTCCAAGACAGCAGTGAGAGTCCCGTCCACAGGAAACCATCTCAAGCGGATCAGCAGCGTAGAGATGTCCCCAACCGATACAGGCGAGCGGTCCATCCTGGGTCCCGACGAGCGGTCCATCCTGGGTCTCGACTCTGGACAGTCAGTACTTCATCCATGGTCATCGGACCGGACCCCCTCCACAAGGGAGGGGGGGACATAGGAGAAAGAAAAGAAGCGGCAGATCAACTGGTCTAAAAAGGAGGTCTATTTAAAGGCTAGAGTATACAGATGAGTTTTAAGATGAGACTTAAATGCTTCTACTGAGGTAGCATCTCGAACTGTTACCGGGAGGGCATTCCAGAGTACTGGAGCCCGAACGGAAAACGCTCTATAGCCCGCAGACTTTTTTTGAGCTCTAGGAATCACTAATAAGCCGGAGTCTTTTGAACGCAGATTTCTTGCCGGGACATACGGTACAATACAATCGGCAAGATAGGCTGGAGCTATGTGCCATGATGTGCCTTCTTCGTGTTTAAGAACATAACGTTTGCTCGCCGACCCAAAAACGAAACGTGTGACATTACGCTTCCGCGTGTGACGCCCTGCTGCTTCAATATGATTGTTAAGTTTGGTAAAGAAGCTTTCACATGCAAATGTTGGCCGTTGTTTTTGACCGGAATTGTTTAGGAAGGACTAGACGTGCAAGTGTAACGTGAAAGTGTTTTCTTTTTGTGTCATGGTGGCATAAAAGCTCCCCAAAGGAGGCGGGTTGCAAACGGGGATTAGACAAAGGGAAAAGGAGAACGCGTGTAGGATCCAGTGTTTTGTGACTGGAGCCGGCCAGCAGATGCAGGGAACTGGCCTGCACGGCCGCACAAAGAATCTGTCTCTATTGAGGCCTAATCCAGGCTGCACAGCCATTGTCACTTTGCATGCCGCTCTAGTACTGCTGCCGCTTGCTGGGCTACACACACCAGGCCTGTCCAAACCTTTTCACACAGGTTGTGGTACATGTGACCATGTGTGTGGAGTTAGATGTATTTTGGTTTTCTGCACCATGATTAGGGAAGGTTGTTTGGATGTGCTGTGCTATCGTCACATATAATCTGATTTACTCACATCTAGGGTTGTACAGTATACCAGTATTCGTATAATACCGCGATACTAATGAATCATATTTGGTACTATACTGCCTCTAAAAAGTACCGGTCCACCAACCCCCCCCCACCCCTGTCATGTTGCGCCATTGCTGATTTTACGAGCAGAGGAGCATGCTGGGCAGCGCACACACACAGAGTACTTACAAGCAGACACAGTGTGTAGACAGAAAAGGGAGAATGGACGCATTTTGGTGAAAAAAGTAAAGATAAAGGTGAAGTTATAACACTGAAACACCCTCAGGAAGAGCTGCTTTAAGACAAGGCTAGCTAGCTAGCAGCTAACATCCATCCTCAGTCTGCAGTGTTTTAGCTACTTCGAAATCACTAATCCTCGCCTCCATGGCGACAAATAAAGTATGTTTCTTCCATGCAACATTATCACTGGAGGACGACGAATAGCTAAACATGTTATTTTGATACCGGTACCAAAGTATTGGTATCGGGACAACACTATTCACATCTGAAACCTCCTGGTATTTGCGTAATTGATCTCATGACTTCTCAGAGGCCAAGTCAGACAGGTCTGGTGTGGACAGGCCTGGTGTGGACAGGCCCGGTGTGGACAGGCCCGGTGTGGACAGGTCTGGTGTGGACAGGCCTGGTGTGGACAGGCCCGGTGTGGACAGGCCCGGTGTGGACAGGTCTGGTGTGGACAGGCCCAGTGTGGACAGGCCTGGTGTGAACAGGCCCGGTGTGGACAGGTCTGGTGTGGACAGGCCTGGTGTGGACAGGTCTGGTGTGGACAGGCCCGGTGTGGACAGGTCTGGTGTGGACAGGTCTGGTGTGGACAGGCCCGGTGTGGACAGGCCTGGTGTGGACAGGTCTGGTGTGGACAGGTCTGGTGTGGACAGGCCCGGTGTGGACAGGTCTGGTGTGGACAGGTCTGGTGTGGACAGGTCTGGTGTGGACAGGCCCGGTGTGGACAGGTCTGGTGTGGACAGGCCCGGTGTGGACAGGCCCGGTGTGGACAGGCCTTGTGTGAACACGTCTGGTCTAGACAGGTCTGGTCTGGACTTACCTTATTTAGGGTGAGATGAAAGAGGAGTATCTAGTATATATCTAGTAGTATGGTTGCCTCGGCATTTTGTTGGTGTGGCACCGAATGGAGATGTTGACATACGGAGTTTCAAACACTCTTCATTTTCTCGCGGGTGACTTTTCAAATAATGTTACAAATTAGCAGTAATGCTACTTTTTGTAGCAACGCTTTTGCCGCACACTTGACCTATTACGGTTGTCTGTTCAACATCTTCTTGCTTGAAGCCAAACCACCGCCAGACGATGGACCCCCTGCGGTTTTTCTCAGTAATTAATACTTCCTTCATTTGTTACCAAATTGGCACCTTCTTTCTCTCGTATTAGCACTCGCATCACAGCTAACGTTACCCACGCTGCTACCTCTCTGCTCTGCGAGGGCGTATACGTATGTGACATATGACGTGATAGTATGTGACAAATGAGGTCACAGTATGTGACATGTGAGGTGACAGTATGTGACATGAGGTGACAGTATGTGAGGTGTGAGGTGACAGTATGTGACATATGACGTGATAGTATGTGACAAATGAGGTCACAGTATGTGACATGTGAGGTGACAGTATGTGACATGAGGTGACAGTATGTGAGGTGTGAGGTGACAGTATGTGACATATGACGTGATAGTATGTGACAAATGAGGTCACAGTATGTGACATGTGAGGTGACAGTATGTGACATATGACGTGATAGTATGTGACAAATGAGGTCACAGTATGTGACATGTGAGGTGACAGTATGAGACATGAGGTGACAGTATGTGAGGTGTGAGGTGACAGTATGTGACGTGTGAGGTGACAGTATGTGACGTGTGAGGTGACAGTATGTGACATGTGAGGTGACAGTATGTGACGTGTGAGGTGACAGCATGTGACGTGTGAGGTAACAGTATGTGACGTGTGAGGTGACAGTATGTGATGTGTGAGGTGACAGTATGTGAGGTGACAGTATGTGACGTATGAGGTGACAGTATGTGACGTATAAGGTGACAGTATGTGACGTGTGAGGTGACAGTATGTGACGTGTGAGGTGACAGTATGTGAGGTGTGAGGTGACAGTATGTGACGTATGAGGTGACAGTATGTGACGTGTGAGGTGACAGTATGTGAGGTGTGAGGTGACAGTATGTGACGTATGAGGTGACAGTATGTGACGTGTGAGGTGACAGTATGTGACGTGTGAGGCGACAGTATGTGAGGTATGAGGTGACAGTATGTGAGGTATAAGGTGACAGTATGTGACGTATGAGGTGACAGTATGTGACATGTGAGGTGACAGTATGTGACATGTGAGGTGACAGTATGTGACGTGTGAGGTGACAGTATGTGACGTGTGAGGTGACAGTATGTGACGTGTGAGGTGACAGTATGTGACGTGTGAGGTGACAATATGTGACGTGTGAGGTGACAGTATGACGTGTGAGGTGACAGTATGTGACGTGTGAGGTGACAGTATGTGACGTGTGAGGTGACAGTATGTGACGTGTGAGGTGACAGTATGTGAGGTGACAGTATGTGACGTGTGGGGTGACAGTATGTGACGTGTGAGGTGACAGTATGTGACGTGTGAGGTGACAATATGTGACATGTGAGGTGACAGTATGTGACGTGTGAGGTGACAGTATGTGAGGTATAAGGTGACAGTATGTGACGTATGAGGTGACAGTATCTGACGTGTGAGGTGACAGTATGTGACGTGTGAGGTGACAGTATGTGACGTGTGAGGTGACAATATGTGACATGTGAGGTGACAGTATGTGACGTGTGAAGTGACAGTATGTGACGTGTGAGGTGACAGTATGTGACGTGTGAGGTGACAGTATGTGATGTGTGAGGTGACAGTATGTGACGTGTGAGGTGACAGTATGTGAGGTGACAGTATGTGACGTGTGAGGTGACAGTATGTGACGTGTGAGGTGACAGTATGTGACGTATGAGGTGACAGTACGTGAGGTGTGAGGTGACAGTATGTGACGTGTGAGGTGACAGTATGTGACGTATGAGGTGACAGTATGTGACGTGTGAGGTGACAGTATGTGACGTATGAGGTGACAGTATGTGACGTGTGAGGTGACAGTATGTGACGTGTGAGGTGACAGTATGTGACGTGTGAGGTGACAGTATGTGACGTGTGAGGTGACAATATGTGACATGTGAGGTGACAGTATGTGACGTGTGAGGTGACAGTATGTGACGTGTGAGGTGACAGTATGTGATGTGTGAGGTGACAGTATGTGACGTGTGAGGTGACAGGATGTGAGGTGACAGTATGTGACGTGTGAGGTGACAGTATGTGACATGTGAGGTGACAGTATGTGACGTGTGAAGTGACAGTATGTGACGTGTGAGGTGACAGTATGTGACGTGTGAGGTGACAGTATGTGATGTGTGAGGTGACAGTATGTGACGTGTGAGGTGACAGTATGTGAGGTGACAGTATGTGACGTGTGAGGTGACAGTATGTGAGGTGACAGTATGTGAGGTGACAGTATGTGACGTATGAGGTGACAGTATGTGACGTGTGAGGTGACAGTATGTGAGGTGACAGTATGTGACGTGTGAGGTGACAGTATGTGAGGTGACAGTATGTGACGTGTGAGGTGACAGTATGTGACGTGTGAGGTGACAGTATGTGACGTGTGAGGTGACAGTATGTGAGGTGACAGTATGTGAGGTGACAGTATGTGACGTATGAGGTGACAGTATGTGACGTGTGAGGTGACAGTATGTGACATTTGAGGTGACAGTATGTGAGGTGTGTAAGAAGGTGTGCTTGCTGTCTGTGAGAAGGAGAGACAGGAAAGCGTGAGAAGAGCCTGTAGTGTAATGCCCGCAGCTAAAAGCAACTGCGTGAGAACATATACTCCAATATCCCCGTAGAGTCAATTTCTATATCGCGCAGAGACAAACCCGCCATATATGGTGTATGTCCATATATCGCCCAGCCCTAGGAGTATCACAGTTTTAACACATCACTACTCCGCCTTTGTCAGATTCCTCCCTGCTCTGCGGCGTGAAATCAAAGCAGAAAAGAAGGCGTTTAGGTGTGCTTGTTGAGAAACATTGTGGTGATCCCGCAGGTTTTGTTCCACCAGGATAGGATGCACTCTTTGGCAGCGTTTTGTTGCCTTCAGCTGTCTGCTGCTGACTGCTGCAGTCTGCACTCGCCAGACAAGCCTTCAGGCTTTTCTACCTTTAACTGTTCCAATCCTCACATATTTGCCCCCCAGCCCTGATGCTAAAATTACCGGTCAGCACACTGAAAGTATTAGTGATGGATGGAACTAAATATTAGACGTAAAAAGTAGCTGCACAAATCAGAATGGCATTTAGGGACTTTTCAGTGTGATTTGTAGCTGACAGGATGGTCATTAAAACCAAATATTGCATCATAACAGTGTCATCTAAAAGCCAGGACATGTTCTGAAGTATATCGTGTAATTTGTCTGAACGTGTATTCACGACTTCCTGTGATAAATGTTTATAGTGTAACTTGTCTGAACGTGTATTCACGACTTCCTGTGATAAATGGCTACAAATTTCAACAAGTAGGATGTGACCGTGCACACAGGTGTGATTTGGAACTTTCACTAAACAATCCTACTCTCCTCCCTCCTACTGGGACATATACCAGGGGATTACACCACAACTCCCACCTACATGGACATATGCCAGGGGATTACACCACAACTCCCACCTACATGGACATATACCAGGGGATTACACCACAACTCCCACCTACATGGACATATACCAGGGGATTACACCACAACTCCCACCTATATGGACATATACAAGGGGATTACACCACAACTCCCACCTACATGGACATATACCAGGGGATTACACCACAACTCCCACCTACATGGACATATACAAGGGGATTACACCACAACTCCCACCTACATGGACATATACCAGGGGATTACACCACAACTCCCACCTACATGGACATGTACCAGGGGATTACACCACAACTCCCACCTACATGGACATGTACCAGGGGATTACACCACAACTCCCACCTACATGGACATGTACCAGGGGATTACACCACAACTCCCAGCTACATGGACATGTACCAGGGGATTACACCACAAATCCCACCTACATGGACATGTACCAGGGGATTACATCACAACTCCCACCTACATGGACATATACCAGGGGATTCCACCACAACTCCCACCTACATGGACATATACCAGGGGATTACACCACAACTCCCACCTACATGGACATGTACCAGGGGATTACACCACAACTCCCAGCTACATGGACATGTACCAGGGGATTACACCACAAATCCCACCTACATGGACATGTACCAGGGGATTACACCACAACTCCCACCTACATGGACATATACCAGGGGATTACACCACAACTCCCACCTACATGGACATATACCAGGGGATTACACCACAACTCCCACCTACATGGACATATACCAGGGGATTACATCACAACTCCCACCTACATGGACATATACCAGGGGATTACACCACAACTCCCACCTACATGGACATATACCAGGGGATTACACCACAACTCCCACCTACATGGACATATACCAGGGGATTACACCACAACTCCCACCTACATGGACATATACCAGGGGATTACACCACAATTCCCACCTACATGGACATATACCAGGGGATTACACCACAACTCCCACCTACATGGATATATACCAGGGGATTACACCACAACTCCCACCTACATGGACATATGCCAGGGGATTACACCACAACTCCCACCTACATGGACATATACCAGGGGATTACACCACAACTCCCACCTACATGGACATATACCAGGGGATTACACCACAACTCCCACCTACATGGACATATACCAGGGGATTACACCACAACTCCCACCTACATGGACATATACCAGGGGATTACACCACAACTCCCACCTACATGGACATATACCTGGGGATTACACCACAACTCCCACCTACATGGACATATACCAGGGGATTACACCACAACTCCCACCTACATGGACATATACCAGGGGATTACACCACAACTCCCACCTACATGGACATATACCAGGGGATTACACCACAATTCCCACCTACATGGACATATGCCAGGGGATTACACCACAACTCCCACCTACATGGACATATGCCAGGGGATTACACCACAACTCCCACCTACATGGACATATGCCAGGGGATTACACCACAACTCCCACCTACATGGACATATGCCAGGGGATTACACCACAACTCCCACCTACATGGACATATACCAGGGGATTACACCACAACTCCCACCTACATGGACATGTACCAGGGGATTACACCACAACTCCCACCTACATGGACATGTACCAGGGGATTACACCACAACTCCCAGCTACATGGACATGTACCAGGGGATTACACCACAAATCCCACCTACATGGACATGTACCAGGGGATTACACCACAACTCCCACCTACATGGACATGTACCAGGGGATTACACCACAACTCCCACCTACATGGACATGTACCAGGGGATTACACCACAACTCCCACCTTCATGGACATGTACCAGGGGATTACACCACAACTCCCACCTACATGGATATATACCAGGGGATTACACCACAACTCCCACCTACATGGACATATACCTGGGGATTACACCACAACTCCCACCTACATGGACATATACCAGGGGATTACACCACAACTCCCACCTACATGGACATATACCAGGGGATTACACCACAACTCCCACCTACATGGACATATACCAGGGGATTACACCACAATTCCCACCTACATGGACATATACCAGGGGATTACACCACAACTCCCACCTACATGGATATATGCCAGGGGATTACACCACAACTCCCACCTACATGGACATATACCAGGGGATTACACCACAACTCCCACCTACATGGACATATACCAGGGGATTACACCACAACTCCCACCTACATGGACATATACAAGGGGATTACACCACAACTCCCACCTACATGGACATGTACCAGGGGATTACACCACAACTCCCACCTACATGGACATATACCAGGGGATTACACCACAACTCCCACCTACATGGACATATGCCAGGGGATTACACCACAACTCCCACCTACATGGACATATACCAGGGGATTACACCACAACTCCCACCTACATGGACATATGCCAGGGGATTACACCACAACTCCCACCTACATGGACATATACCAGGGGATTACACCACAACTCCCACCTACATGGACATATACCAGGGGATTACACCACAACTCCCACCTACATGGACATATACCAGGGGATTACACCACAACTCCCACCTACATGGACATATACCTGGGGTTTACACCACAACTCCCACCTACATGGACATATACCAGGGGATTACACCACAACTCCCACCTACATGGACATATACCTGGGGATTACACCACAACTCCCACTTACATGGACATATACCAGGGGATTACACCACAACTCCCACCTACATGGACATATACCAGGGGATTACACCACAACTCCCACCTACATGGACATATACCAGGGGATTGCACCACAACTCCCACCTACATGGACATATACCAGGGGATTACACCACAACTCCCACCTACATGGACATATACCAGGGGATTGCACCACAACTCCCACCTACATGGACATATACCAGGGGATTACACCACAACTCCCACCTACATGGACATATACCAGGGGATTACACCACAACTCCCACCTACATGGACATATACCAGGGGATTACACCACAACTCCCACCTACATGGACATATACCAGGGGATTACACCACAACTCCCACCTACATGGACATATACCAGGGGATTACACCACAACTCCCACCTACATGGACATATACCAGGGGATTACACCACAACTCCCACCTACATGGACATATACCAGGGGATTACACCACAACTCCCACCTACATGGACATATGCCAGGGGATTACACCACAACTCCCACCTACATGGACATATACCAGGGGATTACACCACAACTCCCACCTACATGGAAATATACCAGGGGATTACACCACAACTCCCACCTACATGGACATATACCAGGGGATTACACCACAACTCCCACCTACATGGACATATGCCAGGGGATTACACCACAACTCCCACCTACATGGACATATACCAGGGGATTACACCACAACTCCGACCTACATGGACATATACCAGGGGATTACACCACAATTCCCACATACATGGACATATACCAGGGGATTACACCACAACTCCCACCTACATGGATATATACCAGGGGATTACACCACAACTCCCACCTACATGGACATATGCCAGGGGATTACACCACAACTCCCACCTACATGGACATATACCAGGGGATTACACCACAACTCCCACCTACATGGACATATACCAGGGGATTACACCACAACTCCCACCTACATGGACATATACCAGGGGATTACACCACAACTCCCACCTACATGGACATATACCAGGGGATTACACCACAACTCCCACCTACATGGACATATACCAGGGGATTACACCACAACTCCCACCTACATGGACATATGCCAGGGGATTACACCACAACTCCCACCTACATGGACATATACCAGGGGATTACACCACAACTCCCACCTACATGGACATATGCCAGGGGATTACACCACAACTCCCACCTACATGGACATATACCAGGGGACTACACCACAACTCCCACCTACATGGACATATACCAGGGGATTACACCACAACTCCCACCTACATGGACATATGCCAGGGGATTACACCACAACTCCCACCTACATGGACATATACCAGGGGATTACACCACAACTCCCACCTACATGGACATATGCCAGGGGATTACACCACAACTCCCACCTACATGGACATATACCAGGGGATTACACCACAACTCCCACCTACATGGACATATACCAGGGGATTACACCACAACTCCCACCTACATGGACATATGCCAGGGGATTACACCACAACTCCCACCTACATGGACATATACCAGGGGACTAATACAGTTTGCTTCATGTGTCGGAATGGTAGATTAAGGACGATAAGAAAGAGAGATAAGAGGAAAAACTGTTTGGACTTTCCGTTTGAATAAATTGTGTGTTTGCAAATGAAGCCGGTCCAAATTGTATAATCGTGACTAAAGCTTTTGAAAGCTTGTTAGAGTGCACTCATTAGGCACTTCATTAAATACACCTACGCAGCACTTCAAAACAACTCTCCAACTGACAAGTGGAATTCTACAGTGTGTTTATTATTGATCTCGTGCTGGTGTGTGCAGGTTGTCAAATAGTTAAATGGGGTACAAAACATGTGGATAACACATTACACTGGATCTGCGCAGGGTTCACCTCATGAATTTGATCCTTGCAGCCAACTGCGGCAAAATAAAAACCGCCACACCTCAATATATAATGTATGAGTAATATCACGTATGAATGGATATATATTAGAGCTGTGACTCTTTCGGCACCACACCATTCAATTGGATTCTTCTGGGTAACGATTTGAGTCAGAATCGATTCTCAATTCAAAATCAATACTTTTTAGTCACATTGGGGGCTAGTTCTATGATTAACTACATCCCTCCATAAAAAAGATCAAGCACTGTGAATAATGTCTATGTTACTTACAATAACCTGTTTTTGTTGAATACAATTCTACCCAAACATTTAATAAAGTCAAATTCATGTAAGTCAACAAGAGAAGTATCCAACACTTCTCTTTTCTAGAGTAAATGTGTACAGCAGATATAGATCATCTACATCAACAAAATGATTTGTCTGAGTGGCTGGACAGGACAGATTACAACAATTAATTAACCCATTAACAAAAGTAAAGTAAATCGTTTTTTGACTTTTTTGAATCTGTTAAGAATCGTGACGAATAAGAATCGCGATTCTATGAACATGTATTTCTTATTTTTTTACAAAAATTAGAAATCGATTGTATAAATATATATATACATATATATATATATATATATATATATATATATGCACTCTTCCACGGTGTGGTGCAGTGGAAGAGTGGTGGTGCGCAACCCAGGGGTCCCTGGTTCATCCATCCATCCATTTTTCTACCGCTTATTCCCTTTCGGGGTCACGGGGGGCGCTGGCGCCTATCTCAGCTACAATCGGGCGGAAGGCAGGGTACACCCTGGACAAGTCGCCACCTCATCGCAGGGCCAACACAGATAGACAGACAACATTCACACTCACATTCACACACTAGGGCCAATTTAGTGTTGCCAATCAACCTATCCCCAGGTGCATGTCTTTGGAAGTGGGAGGAAGCCGGAGTACCCGGAGGGAACCCACGCATTCACGGGGAGAACATGCAAACTCCACACAGAAAGATCCCGAGCCTGGATTTGAACCCAGGACTGCAGGAACTTCGTATTGTGAGGCAGACGCACTAACCCCTCTGCCACCGTGAAGCCCGTCCCTGGTTCAATCCCCACCTAGTACCAACCTCGTCACGTCCGTTGTGTCCTGAGCAAGACACTTCACCCTTGCTCCTGATGGGTGCTGGTTGGCGCCTTGCATGGCAGCTCCCTCCATCAGTGTGTGAATGGGTAAATGTGGAAGTAGCGTCAAAGCGCTTTGAGTAAACTATGAAAAGAAAAGAAAAGAAAAGAAAGAAAGTACCTTGAAGTAGGGCTGGGCGATATTGGCTTTTATTAATATAGCAATATTTTTATGCCATATTGCGATGTACGATATATATTACAATATTTTGGCTTGGCCTTGAATGAACACTTGATGCATATAATGACAGCAGTATGATGAGTCTATGTGTCTACATTCAAACATTCTTCTTCATACTGCATTCATATATGCTCCTTTTAAACTTTCATGCAGAGAGAGAAATCACAACTAAGTCAATCGACCAAAAGTGTATTTATTAAATACTCTTCATTCTCTTGCGGGTGGCTTTTTAAATGAAAGAACAAATTAGTAGTGCTGCTACCTTTTGTAGTAACACTTCTGCTGCATACTTTGCATATTGCTGTTGTCTGCTGAATATCTTCCCGCTTGAAACCAAACCACCGCCAGATGATGGACGCCCTGCTCTTTATGTTGGGCATTTATTGTTCTTCCTCCATTTGTCATCAGTTTCGCACCACCTCTCTCTTGTAATGTGACAAACTCCGCTCCGCTCGACCTGCCTCAGCTAACGTTAGCCATGCTGCTACCTCTCTGGTCGGCGAGAGCGTGTGACGCTACACTCGCGAGAGTATGTGACGTATGTAAGAAGACGGGCTTGTTTTATGTCTCTGTGAGAAGGAGACACAAGAAGGAGTAAGAAACGCCAGTAATGTAATGCATGCGGCTAAAAGCAACTGGGAGAACATATAATCGCATATTATGATTTAGTCATTTTTTTATATGACACAGGGACAAACCTGCGATATATCGTTTATATCGATATATCGCCCAGCCCTACCTTGAAGGTAGAAAAGCGCTGTACAAGTACAACCCATTTATCATTTACCCATTTATATATATATTGGGTATATACTCTATTATTTGGGCACTACTGACTAGTTTATGCACTGAAAATTTGACCGTAAAAATCAGCGAACGAAACAGCACAGCCTAACCCAGATGTTGTGATTACGTAAGCAATATAATAATAATATATAATAATATAAATGCATTTATTTTCTTAATTCTCAAATTCAGTTTTTCCATTTTTTATTTTTACCTTCTACATTTATTCTGTAAATTCCTGACTAAAAGCCCCTACTTTTTTCCTTCACTTTGAACCCTATGGTTTATAAAAACCCATTCATGCAATTTTCTTCACTGAAAGTGTTGTGTTATTGTTTGGGGTTTGGCGCCATCTTTTGAAAGAGTTTGCTCGCTGCAGGTGCTGCTGAGTGAAAGGGTTAGGGTTAAAGTATTTCCTGCTGTTTAAAGCTTTGAACCGGAAGTACAAGTGGCGTCTTCTATAAATCAATCAAAGTGTACTTATATAGCCCTAAATCACGAGTGTCTCAAAGGGCTGCACAAGCCACAACAGCCTGCTGGGCTCAGATCCCACATCAGGGCAAGGAAAAACACAACCCAATGGGATGACAATGAGAAACCTTGGAGATTCTTCTCATCCGGCTTAGAAAGCGTCCCGTCCACCAACAGTCTGTAGTCCAGGTAGCCGTCCGCCCTGCGACAGACAGGACTGTCAGGATATAAAAAGAAGACAAGCTAGCCTGACACCTCATACTTTTATGTTTAGGCTAACTGGTCACGCTATCCTATTGTTGTTTTCCTTCTGTTTACTGGCTATGTTTTTCCATGGGACAGTTTAGTTGACTTTAGTTTATTAAGGATCCCCATTAGTCTACATCGCACACAGTCTCAACCGCATTTTCCTCCATCAATACTAAACATGTGGAATGTTTACATGTTACGGCCCCCTCAGTATAATCTTCAGTGACATCAGATATTTGGGCTATAAGATCAACAAAATTGCGAGGCGCTTTCTCTCACGGCTTCTCTAAGATCCAAAGAGCAGATTTTAGCGCCGAATTACATTTTTGGATTGGCCTGGTTCCCAGCGTGCTTTGCGCGGTACGAGGAGAAGACACGTGGAAATAAACAGACTTCCTTACCTCACAAAGGAATCTAGATGGAGGCTGTCTTCCATGCCGTTATCTTCATTAGCACATGCTAATTGGCAAGTCTCTTGGTGACTTTATTGTCTCCAGCCTGCTTGCTATGAACCTGCCGGGAGCAGTTATCTCTGGGGGGGACAATGTGCAGCCTATTTATACCAGGGACCTTTAGGAACGTATCTTGGCCTCATTTGCAGGCTGGATTTTGACAGCAGTCCGCTTGGTTTCAGCATTTGGTGCTGATTGGTGTTGATTTTGGTGGCGGTACAGTTTTTCCTGAGGAGTGAATAGCGCGGCCACACACGTAAACAGTGCGGCTTGTCTAATGGTCTGTGCCGAGCCGGGCCCCGGAGAGGGGAAATGGAGGAGGCAGCTCGTAGCCTGAGAGAGGTCAGACCTGGTTTTTGGAGAGCCCCGTCCACACAGGTACCCGGTATGTGGGGCCGGGGGGACACATACCCAGAGGATTAGCGGTCAGACTCTCAGTGTCCGCGGGAGCGGAGACAAAGCGCGACTGATTGCGTCGCCATCTGCATGACAAAGAGAAGTCTTTTCTACCTGAAAGCGCTGCCTCGGCACATTGATCAGCGACTCTGCGCCCACGTGATAACCGCACTTTGTTTTGGCTCTACGCTCGGTCCACCATGACCTGACCTTTCTCACTGGAAACTGCTCCGCATCATCAGCCATTGATCTCCCCTGCCGGTGACGAGCTTGGCGTGCGTCATCTTATCTTGGCTGCCGACCTCCGAGTCCTGCAGCGTCTGTACAGCATCGCTCAGATAATCAATAAGTCAATCGTTGAACGCTGGATGGAAATGTATCTGTAAAATTGCCATGTCCGTGTGTTTGCTTTCTTCGGGTGCAAGAGAGTTCCGTCCGTGCACCTGTCTTATTTTCTTATATGTAACAATTCTTAATCCATACAAACAATAAATAAATCAAAAATGGACTTTAATAAAATTGGATGGCGGTTCTATGATTAACTACACTCCTCCATTAAATAAAGATCTCTAAAAAATGTCTATATTACTTAAAACAAAAACTGTTTTGTTTAGTACAATCCTACCCAAACATTTAATAAGGTTAAATACAAATAACGCAACACTTCTCTTTTCTGAAGTAAATCTCTACAGCTGATACATTAACATGATGATTTGCCCGAGTATTTTTCAAAGGAAAAAAGATAAAGAAAAATTAAAAATTTTAAAAACAAACAAAAAAAAAAAGATATAAAGAAATATCTATCCATCTATATATATATATATATATATATATATACATATATATATATATATATGTATATATATATATATATATATATATATATATATATATCCATCCATCCATTTTCTACCGCTTATTCCCTTTCGGGGTCGCGGGGGGCGCTGGCGCCTATCTCAGCTACAATCGGGCGGAAGGCAGGGTACACCCTGGACAAGTCGCCACCTCATCGCAGGGCCAACACAGATAGACAGACAACATTCACACTCACATTCACACACTAGGGCCAATTTAGTGTTGCCAATCAACCTATCCCCAGGTGCATGTCTTTGGAAGTGGGAGGAAGCCGGAGTACCCGGAGGGAACCCACGCATTCACGGGGAGAACATGCAAACTCCACACAGAAAGATCCCGAGCCTGGATTTGAACCCAGGACTGCAGGAACTTCGTATTGTGAGGCAGACGCACTAACCCCTCTGCCACCGTGAAGCCAGTGTATATATATATATTTATATATAGTATATACTGTATACATATTTTTTATTTTTTCTATTTTCTTTTTTTTTATCCTCTTCTCCTGTTACTCTGACAAATCACCGTGTTGATGTAGATCAGTAGTTCTTAACCTGGGTTTGATCAAACCCTTGGGGTTCGGTGAGTCGACCTCAGGGGTTCGCCGGAGCCTCTGCCCCTGAGGTCAAGACATACCCAACTCATTGTGTAAATAAAAACTTCTCCCATATCGGTGTATTATGGACACCCCCAAACAATTTTCCCTCCAATTTTCCATCTGATTTGCTGGTGTGTAATTTGTTCTGAGTTCATGCACTGTGTTTGTGTTGTTCTTTGAACAAGGTGATGTTCATGCACGGTTCATTTTGTGCACCAATAAAAAAAAACACAACTTTGTGTGGAATTGAAAAAAAAAACGTTTATTTTTTTTACTAAAAAAGGGTTCGGTGAAGGCGCATATGAAACTGGTGGGGTTCGCTAGTGAAGTGAAGTGAATTATATTTATATAGCGCTTTTTCTCCAGTGACTCAAAGCGCTTTACATAGTGAAACCCAATATCTAAGTTACATTCAAACCAGTGTGGGTGGCACTGGGAGCAGGTGGGTAAAGTGTCTTGCCCAAGGACACAACGGCAGTGACTAGGATGGTGGAAGCGGGAATCGAACCTGCAACGCTCAAGTTGCTGGCACGGCCACTCTACCAACCGTGCTAAACCGCCCCAACAAGGTTGAGAACCACTGATGTAGATGATCTATATCTGCTCTACACATTTACTCTAGAAAAAACAAGTGTTGCTTTATTTGTATTTGACTTTATTAAATGTTTTGGTAGAATTTTATTTAACAACATTTATTTCAATATTTTTTTCAAGTAAAATTGGAATTGATCAGAGATTTTTATGGATTTTCTGAAGGAGTGTAGAATCAAGTATCAAATCAAATGGTGTTGTGCCTAAGTTTCACAGACCAAGTAGTCCGGGCTGCACGTTTATGAGACTAAAACCTAATTGCAATTTGGTTTACGATGCAAGCGGTAGAAAATGGATGGGTGTACCTAACAATACATAAAACTGCAAAAACAACAAATGATTGTTACTTTGCGACAGTCGCCTTATAACACCTTTAACGCTGTCTTAGGGTGTTAAAGGGCTGTAAACCTTTGGGTTCCACACCATTTGATTCTTGGGGGTAACGATTCGATTCAGAATCGATTCTGAATTCAAAATTATTATTGTTTCAAAATCAATTATTTTTTAATAACAATAGGAGCCAGTTCTGATGTACTTCATTCCTCCATAAAATACATAAGCAGCTCTGATACATTTCTACATAAATTAAAAGAAAACTCTTTTTGTTTGATTTTTTAAAATCTGTTAAGAATCGTTACAAGTAAGAATCCCGGATCAAAATCTTTTTATTTTTTATTTTTTAACACGGCTACTAGCAACTAAGTCATTTTTTGCAGGTTTTCAATGTTCTGTAGGGATGTCAACCTTCCAACAACTCGCAATTGTAATTCTTTGTGAGGATTCCATGCAGAATCGATTCTCAATTCAACGACATTGTCGATTCAAACAGATTCTGGCAATATATCATTTGGTGTGACCATGATCAAAAATACTTTTCAAAACAGGTTACAGGTTACAAAAGTGATGAATGCATCCAAAGTCGGAATAAATAAATATCTATTACTAACTGTTCAACTTGAATATTCTTTATTGTTTTTGTCTTATAATATTTGGTGACCTCGTCACATCCATCCATTTACTACCGCTTGTCCCTGTAATATTAGATCCTTCCTTTTTTGACTTTGATGTACTTCATGACCAAATATATCATGCAGTAAGTATCATTTCTTGGGAAATTAAAATGTCATTTTTGGGCTTTGGAGAAAAACAGGCCTTAACTATTTGAAAAATTATAACTAAAAACAAAAGGTACATTCCGCATTCTCGGTAATATAGTGAAAACAAAAGACATACAAGGGAATCCTAATGTCCTTAAGTGTTATCATTTGTTTTTGTTCACGGATAATTGGATAGGAAATTAATTAGCCAATTTGGCCTCGGGTTGTGACTCCTTGAATTCATTTGGGAATCACATTCCCGCATGGCCTTCAAAAGCTTGCGGTACGAGACGCTACGAGGGCACAATTTTGTTTGCAACAAAGGAAACACCTTTTGCTTTATATTCCCCGCAAATTTGCAGTAGCTGATGGAGTCCCCCCCCAGATTTGGGATGGGTGCAAATATATATATATATATATATATATATATATATATATATATAAATATATATATATATATATATATAAATATATATATATATATATATATATATATATATATATATATATATATATATATATATATATATATATATATATATATATTTATGTTTGATTGTTTGTACATTGACGTTACATCCATGTTGTTCACAACAACACAACAGATGATGTGTTGTGTGTGTATGATTGTTTGTACATTGTTGTTACATCCATGTTGTTCACAACAACACAACAGTGGATGTGTTGTGTAGGGCTGGGTATCATCAGGTACCTAGCGGTACGATAATATCACGATATTTTGCCCACGATAACGATAAGATCACGATACAACGATTATGCGATAATCGATGTATTGAAAGAAATTTCATTCACGATACATCATGATTTCAGTGTCACTGAAGAAATTCAAAATGTATTGACTGCACTGAATCCACTTCACCAAAATATTTTCTGTCCGTGCAAATTAAAATGAGTAAAAAAACAAAATGAATGCAGAAAATATACATTTCAGTGCTACCTAACTTCTATGTAATCATGGACACATCAGTGCTTAACAATTAAAATCAAATTGTTGTATGAAAAGTGGCACTTCACTGTATATAAAAAAATAAACATCTCAGTCAGTGCATTACATTATCAACAACTGGGTGGTCTTATGAAAACTGAGAAGACATTTGAACTTGTACTTACCACCATGTGTAACGTTGAAATGAAATCTGCACTATAGACTGCACATACATTTCAGTGCTAATACTAACACTTGTTCTTTGTAAACTTGACAACATTTATTTGTATTTGAATTGGCAAGATGGCGGCGCCCGGACGGGCTGCGACACGGCGGTGCTCTTGCTAAAGATGGAACATTTGGCGGAAATGCCGGACAGTTCTGCAGACTTCATGGCTGGCTCGCATCGTGGTCACGGAGTGATCACGTACGACCGCCAGACACTTCTGGATATGGACATATCGGGCCGTTTTGGACTGATAGACGCGTGCGTGCTAACCGTGCTAACTAGCATGGGAATACGTCGGCGGCTACATCCAGCGGCCTGTGAAGCAGGGGAGTCTAGTAGCAGCGGGGGCCGTCTACGGAGCAGACGCCAGCGGTGTGATCGGAAACGCGGATGTCGAGCGGGGCTAAAAACAAAGCAGAAGGCTAATCCCCACAGAACACCACTTCCCTCCATCCTGAAGACGGATTTAAATAAAGGATGCGAGACTACTGGTCTGGGTAAGGAGTCAGTTAAATTAGAACAAGTGTTTTCTGCTTTGAGTGTTTCAGAGTTGGACGTGTTTTACTGAGGTGGCTAACTATGATGCGTGCAGTTTATCAAAGCAACAGACAAACAATCGGAAAATCCCCGTTACTGAGGAGGCTAACCATGATGTGTGCAGTTTATCAAAGCAACAAACAAACAATCGGAAAATCCCCGTTACTGAGGTGGCTAACTATGATGCGTGCAGTTTATCAAAGCAACAAACAAACAATCGGAAAATCCCCGTTACTGAGGAGGCTAACCATGATGTGTGCAGTTTATCAAAGCAACAATCAAACAATCGGAACATTCCCGTCGTATCAATTCCTAGATATGGTCGTAATTATACTGAATGCACTGGGCATAATAAACACAACATTATTAATATTGCTACTACGGATAATTTGATCAAAAATTCCCTAAAACAGCCCACTACCTATAATATAGGTTTTTTAAACATAAGATCATTGTCTCCCAAAACGTTGTTAGTTAATGATATCATCAGAGACAACAATCTTAACGTCATCGGTCTCAGTGAAACCTGGCTTAAACCAAACGACTTTTTTGTGCTAAATGAGGCATGTCCTCCTAACTTTACACATGCGCATATTGCCCGTCCGCTTAAAAGGGGTGGGGGGGTCGCACTAATATACAACGAAAACTTTAACCTTAGTCCTAACGTAAATAATAAATATAAATCGTTTGAGGTGCTTACTATGAGGTCCGTCACACCGCTGCCTCTACACCTGGCTGTTATCTACCGCCCCCCAGGGCCCTGTTCGGACTTTATCAATGAATTCTCAGAGTTCGTTGCTGATCTAGTGACACACGCCGATAATATAATCATAATGGGGGACTTTAATATCCATATGAATACCCCATCGGACCCACCGTGCGTAGCGCTCCAGACTATAATTGATAGCTGTGGTCTCACACAAATAATAAATGAACCCACGCATCGCAACGGTAATACGATAGACCTAGTGCTTGTCAGGGGTATCACCGCTTCCAAAGTTACGATACTCCCGTATACTAAAGTATTGTCCGATCATTACCTTATAAAATTCGAGGTTCAGACGCATGTTCGTCAAACTAATAATAATAATAACTGCTATAGCAGCCGCAACATTATTACGGCCACAACGACAACTCTTGCTGACCTACTGCCCTCGGTAATGGCACCATTCCCAAAGTATGTGGGCTCTATTGATAACCTCACTACAACTTTAACCACGCCCTGCGCGAAACCATTGATAACATAGCACCGCTAAAGTTAAAAAAGGCTCCAAAAAAGCGCACCCCGTGGTTTACAGAAGAAACTAGAGCTCAGAAATTATTATGCAGAAAGCTGGAACGCAAATGGCGCACGACTAAACTTGAGGTGCACCATCAAGCATTTAGTGATGGTTTAATAACTTATAAACGCATGCTTACCTTAGCTAAAGCTAAATATTACTCAAATCTCATCCACCGTAATAAAAACGATCCTAAATTTTTGTTTAGTACGGTAGCATCGCTAACCCAACAAGGGACTCCTTCCAGTAGCTCCACCCACTCAGCTGATGACTTTATGCAATTCTTTAGTAAGAAAATTGAAGTCATTAGAAAGGAGATTAAAGACAATGCGTCCCAGCTACAACGGGGTTCTATTAACACTGACACGATTATATATACGGCGGATACTGCCCTCCAAAATAGTTTCTCTCGTTTTGAGGAAATAACATTAGAGGAATTGTTACAACGTGTAAATGGAATAAAACAAACAACATGTTTACTTGACCCTCTTCCTGGGAAACTGATCAAGGAGCTCTTTGTATTATTAGGTCCATCAGTGCTAAATATTATAAACTTATCACTTTCCTCAGGCACTGTTCCCCTAGCATTCAAAAAAGCGGTTATTCATCCTCTTCTTAAAAGACCTAACCTCGATCCTGACCTCATGGTAAACTACCGAGTCTCACCTTCCCTTTATTTCAAAAATCCTCGAAAAAATTGTTGCGGAGCAGTTAAATGAACACTTAGCGTCTAACAATCTATGTGAAACCTTTCAATCCGGTTTCAGGGCAAATCACTCGACGGAGACAGCCCTTGCAAAAATGACTAATGATCTATTGCTAACGATGGATTCTGATGCGTCATCTATGTTGCTGCTCCTCGATCTTAGCGCTGCTTTCGATACTGTCGATCATAATATTTTATTAGAACGTATCAAAACACGAATTGGTATGTCAGACTTAGCCCTGTCTTGGTTTAACTCTTATCTTACTGATAGGATGCAGTGTGTCTCCCATAACAATGTGACCTCGGACTATGTTAAGGTAACGTGTGGAGTTCCCCAGGGTTCGGTCCTTGGCCCTGCACTCTTCAGCATCTACATGCTGCCGCTAGGTGACGTCATACGCAAATACGGTGTTAGCTTTCACTGTTATGCTGATGACACCCAACTCTACATGCCCCTAAAGCTGACCAACACGCCGGATTGTAGTCAGCTGGAGGCGTGTCTTAATGAAATTAAACAATGGATGTCCGCTAACTTTTTGCAACTCAACGCCAAAAAAACGGAAATGCTGATTATCGGTCCTGCTAGACACCGAACTCTATTTAATAATACAACTCTAACATTTGACAACCAAACAATTAAACAAGGCGACACGGTAAAGAATCTGGGTGTTATCTTCGACCCAACTCTCTCCTTTGAGGCACACATTAAAAGCGTTACTAAAACGGCCTTCTTTCATCTCCGCAACATCGCTAAAATTCGCTCCATTCTGTCCACTAAAGACGCTGAGATCATTATCCATGCGTTTGTTACGTCTCGCCTCGATTACTGCAACGTATTATTTTCGGATCTCCCCATGTCTAGCATTAAAAGATTACAGTTGGTACAAAATGCGGCTGCTAGACTTTTGACAAGAACAAGAAAGTTTGATCATATTACGCCTGTACTGGCTCACCTGCACTGGCTTCCTGTGCACTTAAGATGTGACTTTAAGGTTTTACTACTTACGTATAAAATACTACACGGTCTAGCTCCATCCTATCTTGCCGATTGTATTGTACCATATGTCCCGGCAAGAAATCTGCGTTCAAAGGACTCCGGCTTATTAGTGATCCCCAAAGCCCAAAAAAAGTCTGCGGGCTGTAGAGCTTTTTCATTTCGGGCTCCAGTACTCTGGAATGCCCTCCCGGTAACAGTTCGAGATGCTACCTCAGTAGAAGCATTTAAGTCTCACCTTAAAACTCATTTGTATGCTCTAGCCTTTAAATAGACTCCCTTTTCAGACCAGTTGATCTGCCGTTTCTTTTCTTTTTCTTCTATGTCCCACTCTCTTTTGTGGAGGGAGTCCGGTCCGATCCGGTGGCCATGTACTGCTCGCCTGTGTATCGGCTGGGGACATCTCTGCGCTGCTGATCAGCCTCCTCTTGGGATGGTTTCCTGCTGGCTCCGCTGTGAACGGGACTCTCGCTGCTGTGTTGGATCCGCTTTGGACTGGACTCTCGCGACTGTGTTGGATCCATTATGGATTGATCTTTCACAGTATCATGTTCTCATAGTCATCATTGTCACCGACGTCCCACTGGGTCATTATTGTCACCAATGTCCCACTGGGTGTGAGTTTTCCTTGCCCTTATGTGGGCCTACCGAGGATGTCGTAGTGGTTTGTGCAGCCCTTTGAGACACTAGTGATTTAGGGCTATATAAGTAAACATTGATTGATTGATTGATTTAACTTGTACTTGGTGCTTAACAACTTCCGTCATGTTTAACCTTAACCTGTACTTCACACACATTTCAAAACAGCATGTTCTTCTTCAGGAAGAGCAACTGGTCAGCATGCTCAGAGGTGAGACAGCTCCTCTGAGCATGCTGATTATGTCACCTGCAGTAGAAAGGACAGGTTCGGCAGGTAGACTGGTCCCTGGGACACACAGATGTTTATGTCACCTGCAGTAGAAAGGACAGGTTCGGCAGGTAGACTGGTCCCTGGGACACACAGATGTTTATGTCACCTGCAGTAGAAAGGACAGTTTCGGCAGGTAGACTGGTCCCTGGGACACACAGATGTTTATGTCACCTGCAGTAGAAAGGACAGTTTCGGCAGGTAGACTGGTCCCTGGGACACACAGATGTTTATGTCACCTGCAGTAGAAAGGACAGGTTCGGCAGGTGGACTGGTCCCTGGTACACACAGATGTTTATGTCACCTGCAGTAGAAAGGACAGTTTCGGCAGGTAGACTGGTCCCTGGGACACACAGATGTTTATGTCACCTGCAGTAGAAAGGACAGTTTCGGCAGGTAGACTGGTCCCTGGGACACACAGATGTTTATGTCACCTGCAGTAGAAAGGACAGGTTCGGCAGGTAGACTGGTCCCTGGGACACACAGATGTTTATGTCACTTGCAGTAGAAAGGACAGTTTCGGCAGGTAGACTGGTCCCTGGGACACACAGATGTTTATGTCACCTGTAGTAGAAAGGACATGTTCGGCAGGTAGACTGGTCCCTGGGACACACAGATGTTTATGTCACCTGCAGTAGAGAAGACAGGTTCGGCAGGTGGACTGGTCCCTGGGACACACAGATGTTTATGTCACCTGCAGTAGAAAGGACAGGTTCGGCAGGTAGACTGGTCCCTGGGACACACAGATGATTATGTCACCTGCAGTAGAAAGGACAGGTTCCGCAGGTAGACTGGTCCCTGGGACACACATATGTTTATGTCACCTGCAGTAGAAAGGACAGGTTCGGCAGGTAGACTGGTCCCTGGGACACACAGATGTTTATGTCACCTGCAGTAGAAAGGACAGGTTCGGCAGGTAGACTGGTCCCTGGGACACACAGATGTTTATGTCACCTGCAGTAGAAACGACAGGTTCGGCAGGTAGACTGGTCCCTGGGACACACAGATGTTTATGTCACCTGCAGTAGAAAGGACAGGTTCGGCAGGTAGACTGGTCCCTGGGACACACAGATGTTTATGTCACCTGCAGTAGAAACGACAGGTTCGGCAGGTAGACTGGTCCCTGGGACACACAGATGTTTATGTCACCTGCAGTAGAAAGGACAGGTTCGGCAGGTAGACTGGTCCCTGGGACACACAGATGTTTATGTCACCTGCAGTAGAAAGGACAGGTTCGGCAGGTGGACTGGTCCCTTGGACACACAGATGTTTATGTCACCTGCAGTAGAAAGGACAGGTTCGGCAGGTAGACTGGTCCCTGGGACACACAGATGTTTATGTCACCTGCAGTAGAAAGGACAGTTTCGGCAGGTAGACTGGTCCCTGGGACACACAGATGTTTATGTCACCTGCAGTAGAAAGGACAGTTTCGGCAGGTAGACTGGTCCCTGGGACACACAGATGTCTTTGGGCCAGCTTGGCAAGGTGTGTGTAGGCTTGAGCATGAGATTTCCACCAATGCAACGGCTTTGCTTTAAATACGATGTTGATTGTAGGCTGGCTATCAGAAATGTTAGCGTTAGCGTCGCTACTCGCCCTTTCCTCCGTGGCAAGATCAGGATGATGGCGGATAAGATGGCTGTGCATGTTCCTTGTGTTGCCCGTGTACTTGACCTTCGCGAGACAGTTCTTACAGATTGCAAACTCTTTATCAAGTGTTGTTCCATTGTCTGTATAGTAAAAGCCGAAGTGGGCCCAGACTTTAGATTTTAAATTCGCCGGTGCATCTTTCACGTGTTTTCTCTGCTCTTCGCTCCTCCGCTTTGCGCCATTCCCTCCATCTGCTGCTTCTTCTTCTTCTTCTTCTTCTTCTTCTTTCCTTTCAAAGAGTACTCTCTAGCGCAGCACTCACTCTTATTCATGCTGAGCGCCATAATGAGGAGGCTCCAAGTAGTGACTCCATCAACCAAACAGGTTTTTGTGGGCGAATCTCTTTAAAACGGCTGTATGTTTATGTTTATAAATATCCATATTTGACGCCCGTGTATCCATAACGTGCTGCAAGAGGAAATATCGCGATATATCGTAGTATCGATGTTTTGGCACACCCCTAGTGTTGTGTGGGTATAAATGTTTGTACATTGTTGTTACAGCCATGTTGTTCACAACAACACAACAGATGATGTGTTGTGTGGGTATGATTGTTTGTACATTGTTGTTACAGCCATGTTGTTCACAACAACACAACAGATGATGTGTTGTGTGGGTATGATTGTTTGTACATTGTTGTTACAGCCATGTTGTTCACAACAACACAACAGATGATGTGTTGTGTGTGTATGATTGTTTGTACATTGTTGTTACAGCCATGTTGTTCACAACAACACAACATATGATGTGTTGTGTGTGTATGATTGTTTGTACATTGTTGTTACAGCCATGTTGTTCACAACAACACAACAGATGATGTGTTGTGTGGGTATGATTGTTTGTACATTGTTGTTACAGCCATGTTGTTCACAACAACACAACAGATGATGTGTGGTGTGTGTATGATTGTTTGTACATTGTTGTTACAGCCATGATGTTCACAACAACACAACAGATGATGTGTGGTGTGTGTATGATTGTTTGTACATTGTTGTTACAGCCATGTTGTTCACAACAACACAACAGATGATGTGTTGTGTGTGTATGATTGTTTGTACATTGTTGTTACAGCCATGATGTTCACAACAACACAACAGATGATGTGTTGTGTGTGTATGATTGTTTGTACATTGTTGTTACAGCCATGTTGTTCACAACAACACAACAGATGATGTGTTGTGTGTGTATGATTGTTTGTACGTTGTTGTTACAGCCATGTTGTTCACAACAACACAACAGATGATGTGTTGTGTGTGTATGATTGTTTGTACATTGTTGTTACAGCCATGTTGTTCACAACAACACAACAGATGGTGTGTTGTGTGTGTATGATTGTTTGTACATTGTTGTTACAGCCATGATGTTCACAACAACACAACAGATGATGTGTTGTGTGGGTATGATTGTTTGTACATTGTTGTTACAGCCATGTTGTTCACAACAACACAACAGATGATGTGTTGTGTGGGTATGAATGTTTGTACATTGTTGTTACAGCCATGTTGTTCACAACAACACAACAGATGATGTGTTGTGTGTGTATGATTGTTTGTACATTGTTGTTACAGCCATGATGTTCACAACAACACAACAGATCATGTGTTGTGTGGGTATGATTGTTTGTACATTGTTGTTACAGCCATGTTGTTCACAACAACACAACAGATGATGTGTTGTGTGTGTATGATTGATTGTACATTGTTGTTACAGCCATGTTGTTCACAACAACACAACAGATGATGTGTGGTGTGTGTATGATTGTTTGTACATTGTTGTTACAGCCATGATGTTCACAACAACACAACAGATGATGTGTGGTGTGTGTATGATTGTTTGTACATTGTTGTTACAGCCATGTTGTTCACAACAACACAACAGATGATGTGTTGTGTGTGTATGATTGTTTGTACATTGTTGTTACAGCCATGTTGTTCACAACAACACAACAGATGTGTTGTGTGTGTATGATTGTTTGTACGTTGTTGTTACAGCCATGTTGTTCACAACAACACAACAGATGATGTGTTGTGTGTGTATGATTGTTTGTACATTGTTGTTACAGCCATGTTGTTCACAACAACACAACAGATGGTGTGTTGTGTGTGTATGATTGTTTGTACATTGTTGTTACAGCCATGATGTTCACAACAACACAACAGATGATGTGTTGTGTGGGTATGATTGTTTGTACATTGTTGTTACAGCCATGTTGTTCACAACAACACAACAGATGATGTGTTGTGTGGGTATGATTGTTTGTACATTGTTGTTACAGCCATGTTGTTCACAACACCACAACAGATGATGTGTTGTGTGGGTATGATTGTTTGTACATTGTTGTTACAGCCATGTTGTTCACAACAACACAACAGATGTGTTGTGTGTGTATGATTGTTTGTACATTGTTGTTACAGCCATGTTGTTCACAACAACACAACAGATGATGTGTTGTGTGTGTATGATTGATTGTACATTGTTGTTACAGCCATGTTGTTCACAACAACACAACAGATGATGTGTGGTGTGTGTATGATTGTTTGTACATTGTTGTTACAGCCATGATGTTCACAACAACACAACAGATGATGTGTGGTGTGTGTATGATTGTTTGTACATTGTTGTTACAGCCATGTTGTTCACAACAACACAACAGATGATGTGTTGTGTGTGTATGATTGTTTGTACATTGTTGTTACAGCCATGTTGTTCACAACAACACAACAGATGATGTGTTGTGTGGGTATGATTGTTTGTACATTGTTGTTACAGCCATGGTGTCATTCACAACAACACAACAGATGACATGTGTTCAAGTATCTCGCATATGCAGTCGAGAGGCGTTTCCTATAGAGCACAGTGTGCCTTTGTCGGTGCTCTTAAAAGGCGGGGCTTGTTGCCTAGTGACGTGTGACTTTATCGAGGGTTTCAGCAGAGCTGTGTTTGTTAGCTTTAGCAGTTGTCAGCTATTTTGAATCTTTTTACCAGATTGTGTTACTTCTGGTTAATACAAAGATTAAATGCGCTTCCTTGGCCGCCATATCTTCTTGTCAACAAACAGGGTATTGTTTGGATGGGAGGTTTGTCACTTCAATCATTGATTTGTTGTTCATTATTCCCATTGTGTGCGTATGTCACAATGTGATGTTGCCTCTTCCTGTTTGGTATCAACTTGTTTTAGTGCTATACTGATTGTTGTTTTCATGAGTAAAAAAATATTTTCTGCATTGAACTTGCTGTCCTGTTGACATTCAAGCCACGTTACATCAAGCTATCGCTAACTTCTTGTAATGGACCTAAAAGTAATTAGATTACTCGTTACTAGTAAAGCTAACAACGTTCCCAGCGCAGTTATTATGTAACGCCATCATTAGGACTACTGTAACGTATTATTTTCGGGTCTCCCCATGTCTAGCATTAAAAGATTACAGTTGGTACAAAATGCGGCTGCTAGACTTTTGACAAGAACAAGAAAGTTTGATCATATTACGCCTGTACTGGCTCACCTGCACTGGCTTCCTGTGCACTTAAGATGTGACTTTAAGGTTTTACTACTTACGTATAAAATACTACACGGTCTAGCTCCATCCTATCTTGCCGATTGTATTGTACCACATGTCCCGGCAAGAAATCTGCGTTCAAAGGACTCCGGCTTATTAGTGATTCCCAAAGCCCAAAAAAAGTCTGCGGGCTATAGAGCGTTTTCCGTTCGGGCTCCAGTACTCTGGAATGCCCTCCCGGTAACAGTTCGAGATGCCACCTCAGTAGAAGCATTTAAGTCTCACCTTAAAACTCATTTGTATACTCTAGCCTTTAAATAGACTCCCTTTTTAGACCAGTTGATCTGCCGTTTCTTTTCTTTTTCTTCTATGTCCCACTCTCCCCTGTGGAGGGGGTCCGGTCCGATCCGGTGGCCATGTACTGCTTGCCTGTGTATCGGCTGGGGACATCTCTGCGCTGCTGATCCGCCTCCGCTTGGGATGGTTTCCTGCTGGCTCCGCTGTGAACGGGACTCTCGCTGCTGTGTTGCATCCGCTTTGGACTGGACTCTCGCGACTGTGTTGGATCCATTGTGGATTGAACTTTCACAGTATCATGTTAGACCCGCTCAACATCCATTGCTTTCCTCCTCTCCAAGGTTCTCATAGTCATTATTGTCACCGACGTCCCACTGGGTGTGAGTTTTCCTTGCCCTTATGTGGGCCTACCGAGGATGTCGTGGTGGTTTGTGCAGCCCTTTGAGACACTAGTGATTTAGGGCTATATAAGTAAACATTGATTGATTGATTGATAGGAAGACTGATATTCACAAGTTTCACATTTATTCAACGAAAGACCAGACTTTAGTTTTGATGCATCCGACTTGTTTATTTTAATATTTGGAGGTTAAGCTCCGCGCCCAAGAGACTGCTGCCTTGATTTGTGGCAGTTTTAAAAAAAAATATATATAGCTGGGTAAAGGAAATAAACGCAGATAGAAACTAGAATTGATTTCCCCAGCAGACAGCACAATTAGATCGACGTGTAGAGACGACCACAAGCTCGCTTGAGCCATTTCAAAGGCCTTTATTCTTTTAAACGGAGGAATACGAGGTTTCATGCTGTCGTCCCAGCTTAGACCACTTCAAGGAAAAACTGTTCCCAATACGAGCTCGGCCGAGATTAATGCACGGGGATTTTCTCTGAACAATTGAGGCCTCGCCACTGTTGTTTCCCGTTCAGCAAATGTGATGATAAATGCCCCATTTGGGCGCAGGAAGATTGGGCAGATTTGCAAAAGCACTTATCTGAAAGTGGAGCAATCAGCAGCGAGGGCCACGCTCACAGGAGTTTGAAATGGATGCCCTGGTGGAAACGCTCCATGCCACTGAACACACACGGCGTCTGCAATGTGTCATGACGCCATGCGGCGTAGGAAGCAGACATCAGGTGTACAAAAGGGGGCGGGGTGTTATTTGCCCAAGCCTGACTGTTTTCTCCGCCGGGCTTTTCACCGAGAAATCACAATGGATGGTTTGGGGGGGCGGCTGGAAAAACTCAGGAGCCCCGCTGCGCCCGTGGAGTCGATAAAGGACCCCGGCAGAGGACATTACATGCAGTCAATCTTTGGAATATTATTATTCATAGGCTTTTCTCCTGAGCACGATGGGTGTCAGTGAAGGCACCACTTCTTCCAGGGATAAAATATACATCACAATATATTACATTTTTTTCTAGGCTTTGAAACCTGCGGCTTATAAAATATATGGATTTTTATTCGCTGACGGCCATTATGCAAAAGCAGTGAAGTTGGCATGCTGTGTAATTCGTAAATAAAAAGAGAATACAAGGATTTGCAAATCCTCTTCAACTTATATTCCATTGAATAGACTGCAAAGACAAGATATTTCATCTTCACACTCAGATTTTTTTTGTGCAAATAAAATGAAGTTAGAATTTAATGGCAGCAACACGTTGCAAAAAAGTTGTCACAGGGGCATTTTTACCGCTGTGTTACATGGCCTTTCCTTTTAACAACACTTTTGTGAACTGAGGAAACACATTTTTGAAGCTTTGCAGGTAGAATTATTTCCCATTCTTGCTTGATGTACAGCTTAAGTCGTTCAACAGACCGGCTCTCCGTTGTGGTATTTGATGCTACATGTTGCACCACATATTTTCAATGGGAGACAGGTCTGGACTACAGGCAGGCCAGTCTAGTACCTGCGCTCCTTTACTATGGCAGCGGCGGCGGCGATGACCAAGAAGAACGGGGAGTTGGAATATAATTACAACACTTTATGTACATATTTATATACATATTTATATAATATTTACATATTTATATAATATGTAACTACAAGCTCTATTCACAGACAGAGTCCCATTGCTTTTATGAGCAGTCGAGCGAGTCAAAAGCTGAAAAAAAAATGTATATATCTATATATATATATATATATTTTTTTTTTCATTTTTATTTTTTATTTTTATTTTTTTGTGGCGGCCGTAATTCTTTCGTGGCAGGCCGCCACAAATAAATGAATGTGTGGGAAACCCTGTGGTGTCATGCAGTACTTTCCTTCCAGCATTTGGTGGTGTCATGCAGTACTTTCCTTCCAGTATTTGGTGGTGTCATGCAGTACTTTCCTTCCAGTATTTGGTGGTGTCATGCAGTACTTTCCTCCCAGTATTTGGTGGTGTCATGCAGTACATTCCTTCCAGTATTTGGTGGTGTCATGCAGTACTTTCCTTCCAGTATTTGGTGGTGTCATGCAGTACTTTCCTTCCAGTATTAGGTGGTGTCATGCAGTACTTTCCTCCCAGTATTTGGTGGTGTCATGCAGTACTTTCCTCCCAGTATTTGGTGGTGTCATGCAGTACTTTCCTTCCAGTATTTGGTGGTGTCATGCAGTACTTTCCTTCCAGTATTTGGTGGTGTCATGCAGTTCTTTCCTTCCAGTATTTGGTGGTGTCATGCAGTACTTTCCTCCCAGTATTTGGTGGTGTCATGCAGTACTTTCCTCCCAGTATTTGGTGGTGTCATGCAGTACTTTCCTCCCAGTATTTGGTGGTGTCATGCAGTACTTTCCTCCCAGTATTTGGTGGTGTCATGCAGTACTTTCCTCCCAGTATTTGGTGGTGTCATGCAGTACTTTCCTCCCAGTATTTGGTGGTGTCATGCAGTACATTCCTTCCAGTATTTGGTGGTGTCATGCAGTACTTTCCTCCCAGTATTTGGTGGTGTCATGCAGTACATTCCTCCCAGTATTTGGTGGTGTCATGCAGTACATTCCTCCCAGTATTTGGTGGTGTCATGCAGTACATTCCTCCCAGTATTTGGTGGTGTCATGCAGTACTTTCCTCCCAGTATTTGGTGGTGTCATGCAGTACTTTCCTCCCAGTATTTGGTGGTGTCATGCAGTACTTTCCTTCCAGTATTTGGTGGTGTCATGCAGTACTTTCCTCCCAGTATTTGGTGGTGTCATGCAGTACTTTCCTTCCAGTATTTGGTGGTGTCATGCAGTACTTTCCTTCCAGTATCTGGTGGTGTCATGCAGTACTTTCCTCCCAGTATTTGGTGGTGTCATGCAGTACTTTCCTTCCAGTATTTGGTGGTGTCATGCAGTACTTTCCTTCCAGTATTTGGTGGTGTCATGCAGTACTTTCCTCCCAGTATTTGGTGGTGTCATGCAGTACATTCCTTCCAGTATTTGGTGGTGTCATGCAGTACTTTCCTTCCAGTATTTGGTGGTGTCATGCAGTACTTTCCTTCCAGTATTTGGTGGTGTCATGCAGTACATTCCTTCCAGTATTTGGTGGTGTCATGCAGTACTTTCCTCCCAGTATTTGGTGGTGTCATGCAGTACTTTCCTTCCAGTATTTGCTTGTGTCATGCAGTACTTTCCTTCCAGTATTTGGTGGTGTCATGCAGTACTTTCCTTCCAGTATTTGGTGGTGTCATGCAGTACTTTCCTTCCAGTATTTGGTGGTGTCAAGCAGTACTTTCCTCCCAGTATTTGGTGGTGTCATGCAGTACTTTCCTCCCAGTATTTGGTGGTGTCATGCAGTACTTTCCTTCCAGTATTTGGTGGTGTCATGCAGTACTTTCCTTCCTGTATTTGGTGGTGTCATGCAGTACTTTCCTCCCAGTATTAGGTGGTGTCATGCAGTACTTTCCTCCCAGTATTTGGTGGTGTCATGCAGTACTTTCCTTCCAGTATTTGCTTGTGTCATGCAGTACTTTCCTTCCAGTATTAGTTGGTGTCATGCAGTACTTTCCTTCCAGTATTTGGTGGTGTCATGCAGTACTTTCCTCCCAGTATTTGGTGGTGTCATGCAGTACATTCCTTCCAGTATTTGGTGGTGTCATGCAGTACTTTCCTCCCAGTATTTGGTGGTGTCATGCAGTACTTTCCTTCCAGTATTTGCTTGTGTCATGCAGTACTTTCCTTCCAGTATTTGGTGGTGTCATGCAGTACTTTCCTTCCAGTATTTGGTGGTGTCATGCAGTACTTTCCTTCCAGTATCTGGTGGTGTCATGCAGTACTTTCCTCCCAGTATTTGGTGGTGTCTTGCAGTACTTTCCTCCCAGTATTTGGTGGTGTCATGCAGTACATTCCTTCCAGTATTTGGTGGTGTCATGCAGTACTTTCCTTCCAGCATTTGCTTGTGTCATGCAGTACTTTCCTCCCAGTATTTGGTGGTGTCATGCAGTACTTTCCTCCCAGTATTTGGTGGTGTCCTGCAGTACATTCCTCCCAGTATTTGGTGGTGTCATGCAGTACATTCCTTCCAGTATTAGGTGGTGTCATGCAGTACTTTCCTTCCAGTATTTGGTGGTGTCATGCAGTACTTTCCTCCCAGTATTAGTTGGTGTCATGCAGTACTTTCCTTCCAGTATCTGGTGGTGTCATGCAGTACTTTCCTTCCAGTATTTGGTGGTGTCATGCAGTACTTTCCTCCCAGTATTAGTTGGTGTCATGCAGTACTTTCCTTCCAGTATTTGGTGGTGTCATGCAGTACTTTCCTCCCAGTATTTGGTGGTGTCATGCAGTACATTCCTCCCAGTATCTGGTGGTGTCATGCAGTACATTCCTTCCAGTATTTGGTGGTGTCATGCAGTACTTTCCTTCCAGTATTTGGTGGTGTCATGCAGTACTTTCCTTCCAGTATTTGGTGGTGTCATGCAGTACTTTCCTTCCAGTATTTGGTGGTGTCATGCAGTACTTTCCTTCCAGTATTTGGTGGTGTCATGCAGTACTTTCCTTCCAGTATTTGGTGGTGTCATGCAGTACTTTCCTTCCAGCATTTGCTGGTGTCATGCAGTACTTTCCTCCCAGTATTTGGTGGTGTCATGCAGTACTTTCCCTCCAGTATTTGGTGGTGTCATGCAGTACTTTCCTTCCAGTATTTGGTGGTGTCATGCAGTACTTTCCTTCCAGTATTTGGTGGTGTCATGCAGTACTTTCCTTCCAGTATTTGGTGGTGTCATGCAGTACTTTCCCTCCAGTATTTGGTGGTGTCATGCAGTACTTTCCTCCCAGTATTTGGTGGTGTCATGCAGTACATTCCTTCCAGTATTTGGTGGTGTCATGCAGTACTTTCCTTCCAGTATCTGGTGGTGTCATGCAGTACTTTCCTCCCAGTATTTGGTGGTGTCATGCAGTACATTCCTTCCAGTATTTGGTGGTGTCATGCAGTACTTTACTCCCAGTATTTGGTGGTGTCATGCAGTACATTCCTTCCAGTATTTGGTGGTGTCATGCAGTACTTTCCTTCCAGTATTTGGTGGTGTCATGCAGTACTTCCCTCCCAGTATTTGGTGGTGTCATGCAGTACTTTCCTTCCAGTATTTGGTGGTGTCATGCAGTACATTCCTTCCAGTATTTGGTGGTGTCATGCAGTACTTTCCTCCCAGTATTTGGTGGTGTCATGCAGTACTTTCCTCCCAGTATTAGGTGGTGTCATGCAGTACTTTCCTTCCAGTATTTGGTGGTGTCATGCAGTACTTTCCTTCCAGCATTTGCTGGTGTCATGCAGTACTTTCCTTCCAGTATTTGGTGGTGTCATGCAGTACATTCCTCCCAGTATTTGGTGGTGTCATGCAGTACTTTCCTTCCAGTATTAGGTGGTGTCATGCAGTACTTTCCTTCCAGCATTTGCTTGTGTCATGCAGTACTTTCCTTCCAGTATTTGGTGGTGTCATGCAGTACTTTCCTTCCAGTATTTGGTGGTGTCATGCAGTACTTTCCTACCAGTGTTTGGTGGTGTCATGCAGTACTTTCCTCCCAGTGTTTGGTGGTGTCATGCAGTACTTTCCTTCCAGTATTTGGTGGTGTCATGCAGTACTTTCCTCCCAGTATTTGGTGGTGTCATGCAGTACTTTCCTTCCAGTATTTGGTGGTGTCATGCAGTACTTTCCTTCCAGTATTTGGTGGTGTCATGCAGTACTTTCCTTCCAGTATTTGGTGGTGTCATGCAGTACTTTCCTCCCAGTATTTGGTGGTGTCATGCAGTACATTCCTTCCAGTATTTGGTGGTGTCATGCAGTACTTTCCTCCCAGTATTTGGTGGTGTCATGCAGTACTTTCCCTCCAGTATTTGGTGGTGTCATGCAGTACTTTCCTTCCAGTATTTGGTGGTGTCATGCAGTACTTTCCTTCCAGTATTTGGTGGTGTCATGCAGTACTTTCCTTCCAGTATTTGGTGGTGTCATGCAGTACTTTCCCTCCAGTATTTGGTGGTGTCATGCAGTACTTTCCTCCCAGTATTTGGTGGTGTCATGCAGTACATTCCTTCCAGTATTTGGTGGTGTCATGCAGTACTTTCCTTCCAGTATCTGGTGGTGTCATGCAGTACTTTCCTCCCAGTATTTGGTGGTGTCATGCAGTACATTCCTTCCAGTATTTGGTGGTGTCATGCAGTACTTTACTCCCAGTATTTGGTGGTGTCATGCAGTACATTCCTTCCAGTATTTGGTGGTGTCATGCAGTACTTTCCTTCCAGTATTTGGTGGTGTCATGCAGTACTTCCCTCCCAGTATTTGGTGGTGTCATGCAGTACTTTCCTTCCAGTATTTGGTGGTGTCATGCAGTACATTCCTTCCAGTATTTGGTGGTGTCATGCAGTACTTTCCTCCCAGTATTTGGTGGTGTCATGCAGTACTTTCCTCCCAGTATTAGGTGGTGTCATGCAGTACTTTCCTCCAGTATTTGGTGGTGTCATGCAGTACTTTCCTTCCAGTATTTGGTGGTGTCATGCAGTACTTTCCTTCCAGTATTTGGTGGTGTCATGCAGTACTTTCCTTCCAGTATTTGGTGGTGTCATGCAGTACTTTCCTCCCAGTATTTGGTGGTGTCATGCAGTACATTCCTTCCAGTATTTGGTGGTGTCATGCAGTACTTTCCTCCCAGTATTTGGTGGTGTCATGCAGTACTTTCCCTCCAGTATTTGGTGGTGTCATGCAGTACTTTCCTTCCAGTATTTGGTGGTGTCATGCAGTACTTTCCTTCCAGTATTTGGTGGTGTCATGCAGTACTTTCCTTCCAGTATTTGGTGGTGTCATGCAGTACTTTCCCTCCAGTATTTGGTGGTGTCATGCAGTACTTTCCTCCCAGTATTTGGTGGTGTCATGCAGTACATTCCTTCCAGTATTTGGTGGTGTCATGCAGTACTTTCCTTCCAGTATCTGGTGGTGTCATGCAGTACTTTCCTCCCAGTATTTGGTGGTGTCATGCAGTACATTCCTTCCAGTATTTGGTGGTGTCATGCAGTACTTTACTCCCAGTATTTGGTGGTGTCATGCAGTACATTCCTTCCAGTATTTGGTGGTGTCATGCAGTACTTTCCTTCCAGTATTTGGTGGTGTCATGCAGTACTTCCCTCCCAGTATTTGGTGGTGTCATGCAGTACTTTCCTTCCAGTATTTGGTGGTGTCATGCAGTACATTCCTTCCAGTATTTGGTGGTGTCATGCAGTACTTTCCTCCCAGTATTTGGTGGTGTCATGCAGTACTTTCCTCCCAGTATTAGGTGGTGTCATGCAGTACTTTCCTTCCAGTATTTGGTGGTGTCATGCAGTACTTTCCTTCCAGCATTTGCTGGTGTCATGCAGTACTTTCCTTCCAGTATTTGGTGGTGTCATGCAGTACATTCCTCCCAGTATTTGGTGGTGTCATGCAGTACTTTCCTTCCAGTATTAGGTGGTGTCATGCAGTACTTTCCTTCCAGCATTTGCTTGTGTCATGCAGTACTTTCCTTCCAGTATTTGGTGGTGTCATGCAGTACTTTCCTTCCAGTATTAGGTGGTGTCATGCAGTACTTTCCTCCCAGTATTAGGTGGTGTCATGCAGTACTTTCCTCCCAGTATTTGGTGGTGTCATGCAGTACTTTCCTTCCAGTATTAGGTGGTGTCATGCAGTACTTTCCTCCCAGTATTTGGTGGTGTCATGCAGTACTTTCCTTCCAGTATTAGGTGGTGTCATGCAGTACTTTCCTCCCAGTATTTGGTGGTGTCATGCAGTACTTTCCTCCCAGTATTTGGTGGTGTCATGCAGTACTTTCCTTCCAGTATTTGGTGGTGTCATGCAGTACTTTCCTCCCAGTATTTGGTGGTGTCATGCAGTACTTTCCTTCCAGCATTTGCTTGTGTCATGCAGTACTTTCCTCCCAGTATTTGGTGGTGTCATGCAGTACTTTCCTCCCAGTATTTGGTGGTGTCATGCAGTACTTTCCTCCCAGTATTTGGTGGTGTCATGCAGTACTTTCCTTCCAGCATTTGCTTGTGTCATGCAGTACTTTCCTCCCAGTATTAGGTGGTGTCATGCAGTACTTTCCTCCCAGTATTTGGTGGTGTCATGCAGTACTTTCCTCCCAGTATTTGGTGGTGTCATGCAGTACTTTCCTTCCAGTATTTGGTAGTGTCATTCAGTATTTTCCTCCCAGTATTTGGTGGTGTCATGCAGTACTTTCCTCCCAGTATTTGGTGGTGTCATGCAGTACTTTCCTTCCAGTATTTGGTGGTGTCATGCAGTACTTTCCTTCCAGTATTTGGTGGTGTCATGCAGTACTTTCCTCCCAGTATTTGGTGGTGTCATGCAGTACTTTCCTTCCAGCATTTGCTTGTGTCATGCAGTACTTTCCTCCCAGTATTAGGTGGTGTCATGCAGTACTTTCCTCCCAGTATTTGGTGGTGTCATGCAGTACTTTCCTTCCAGCATTTGCTTGTGTCATGCAGTACTTTCCTCCCAGTATTTGGTGGTGTCATGCAGTACTTTCCTCCCAGTATTTGGTGGTGTCATGCAGTACTTTCCTTCCAGTATTTGGTACTGTCATTCAGTATTTTCCTCCCAGTATTTGGTGGTGTCATGCAGTACTTTCCTCCCAGTATTTGGTGGTGTCATGCAGTACTTTCCTTCCAGTATTTGGTGGTGTCATGCAGTACTTTCCTTCCAGTATTTGGTGGTGTCATGCAGTACTTTCCTCCCAGTATTTGGTGGTGTCATGCAGTACTTTCCTTCCAGTATTTGGTGGTGTCATGCAGTACTTTCCTACCAGTATTTGGTGCTGTCATGCAGTACTTTCCTCCCAGTATTTGGTGGTGTCACGCAGTACTTTCCTCCCAGTATTAGGTGGTGTCATGCAATACTTTCCTCCCAGTATTTGGTGGTGTCATGCAGTACTTTCCTTCCAGTATTTGGTGGTGTCAAGCAGTACTTTCCTCCCAGTATTTGGTGGTGTCATGCAGTACTTTCCTCCCAGTATTTGGTGGTGTCATGCAGTACTTTCCTTCCAGTATTTGGTGGTGTCATGCAGTACTTTCCTCCCAGTATTTGGTGGTGTCATGCAGTACTTTCCTTCCAGCATTTGCTTGTGTCATGCAGTACTTTCCTCCCAGTATTTGGTGGTGTCATGCAGTACTTTCCTCCCAGTATTTGGTGGTGTCATGCAGTACTTTCCTCCCAGTATTTGGTGGTGTCATGCAGTACTTTCCTTCCAGCATTTGCTTGTGTCATGCAGTACTTTCCTCCCAGTATTAGGTGGTGTCATGCAGTACTTTCCTCCCAGTATTTGGTGGTGTCATGCAGTACTTTCCTTCCAGCATTTGCTTGTGTCATGCAGTACTTTCCTCCCAGTATTTGGTGGTGTCATGCAGTACTTTCCTCCCAGTATTTGGTGGTGTCATGCAGTACTTTCCTTCCAGTATTTGGTAGTGTCATTCAGTATTTTCCTCCCAGTATTTGGTGGTGTCATGCAGTACTTTCCTCCCAGTATTTGGTGGTGTCATGCAGTACTTTCCTTCCAGTATTTGGTGGTGTCATGCAGTACTTTCCTTCCAGTATTTGGTGGTGTCATGCAGTACTTTCCTCCCAGTATTTGGTGGTGTCATGCAGTACTTTCCTTCCAGTATTTGGTGGTGTCATGCAGTACTTTCCTACCAGTATTTGGTGCTGTCATGCAGTACTTTCCTCCCAGTATTTGGTGGTGTCACGCAGTACTTTCCTCCCAGTATTTGGTGGTGTCATGCAGTACTTTCCTTCCAGCATTTGCTTGTGTCATGCAGTACTTTCCTTCCAGTATTTGGTGGTGTCATGCAGTACTTTCCTTCCAGTATTTGGCGGTGTCATGCAGTACTTTCCTTCCAGTATTTGGTGGTGTCATGCAGTACTTTCCTTCCAGTATTTGGTGGTGTCATGCAGTACTTTCCTCCCAGTATTTGGTGGTGTCATGCAGTACTTTCCTTCCAGTATTTGGTGGTGTCATGCAGTACTTTCCTTCCAGTATTAGGTGGTGTCATGCAGTACTTTCCTCCCAGTATTTGGTGGTGTCATGCAGTACTTTCCTCCCAGTATTTGGTGGTGTCATGCAGTACTTTCCTTCCAGTATCTGGTGGTGTCATGCAGTACTTTCCTCCCAGTATTTGGTAGTGTCATGCAGTACTTTCCTACCAGTATTTGGTAGTGTCATGCAGTACTTTAGGTCACAGAGGTTGATGCAGAAGTGTGTAGCACTTTGACTCACTGTTGTTGTTGTTGTTGTTGTTTACACTGATGGTGTCGCTGGAGCGTCCTTGGCTCTCCTTTCTAACCACGACATTTACCGCCATCTTGCTGCTCTTTGTCCCGGGCTGTGCTTCTGCTGTCAGACGTCCCAGGACGCACGTGTCGGCCAAAGAAGCAAATGCTAATGCTAAGTGGAGCACTTAGCCGCCATTGGACGAGAAGGTGACTAGGACGCCGGCTGTCAGCGAGGACATGGCGGGCTGGCGGCCATGACGAGACATATGGCGGAACAGATGTGTGTTGAATGGTGTGCCGTCACTTGAGTGGCGCTGTCAGACTTGGTGTTTCACACGGCGGTGACAGCTCAAGGCTGTGATAGCGTGTCCATTATTCGGCCCACATTTAACATAAATAGGAAGGGGAGTATGTACACCGTAAAAAAAAAAAATCAAAAATCTGTCACCTTTACATTTTAATAGCGGCAGCTGTGGTTTCCAGGAACTCCCTGTAAAAAATACAATCATGACGTATAAAACATTACGGTATGTTGACCTTGAATCCGTTCATCTTACAGTTGGTATTAAATTCATGGTAGAATGCTATGCTAGTACAAAATGCTATGTCTAGCTTCAAAATCCTGCTAATTTCCACATATGCAAATCTTAATTTAGGACGTCTTTTTATCAAGTAAAAATAACAAGCCGCATGAACGGATCATTTCACTAGTTTGTATTATTTTTTCTTAAATCTAGCTTTTTTTAACCTTATTTTATGTCAGCTCTTTTTTGCAGTACACGCATCAATGAGTTTCATCCACATTTCAACAATATTATTGTAGGGCGGTGCAAAAAAAAAAAAGTTGGTGACTCACACAAACATGCAACCCAATTTCTAATTTAAAAATACATTTTTAAAATGTTTATTTTTATTTTTGTAATTTTTGTAATTTTTTTTTGTAGTTGTTTTTATTTATTTATTTTTAATTTTTATTTGATTACTTATTTTTATTTATTTTATTCTATTTATTTTGTTTTTTTATTTACATTTTTTTTAATTCTTGTTTTTAAAGGCCTATTGAAATGAGATGTTCTTATTTAAACGCGGATAGCAGTTTCATTCTATGTGTCATACTTGATCATTTCGCGATATTGCCATCTTTTAGCATAAAGGATTTATTAGAGAACATCAACGATAAAGTTTGCAACTTTTGGTCGCTAATAAAAAAGCTTTGCCTGTTCCGGAAGTAGCAGACGATGTGCGCGTGATGTCACGGGTTGTAGGGCTGGGCGATATTGCCTTTTTTAAATATCGCGATATTTTTAGGCCACATCGCGTTATACGATATATATCACGATATTTTGCTTTCGCGGGAAATTTAAAATTGCAATTTAGTAAACTAAACCGGCCGTATTGGCACGTGTTGCAATGTTTAGATTTCATCATTGATGTATAAACTATCAGACTGCGTGGTCGGCAGTAGTGGTTTTCAGTTGGCCTTTAACTTTTCAAAGTTAAAACTTGCTTTTGTTAGCGGTGACGCCGGTGAGCTACTGTATCCTCCTACTTTGTGTAGTGAAGCGTGTTTAGCTATTCTTCGTCCTCCAGTGATAATACTACTTGAAAGAAACATACCTTATTTGTCACCCTGGAGGCCAGGATTAGTGATTTAGAAGTAGCTAAAACACTGAGGATGGATGTTAGCCGGTAGCTAGCTAGCCAGCAGCTCAGTTTCAGTGTTAAAACTTCACCTTTATCTTGACTTTTTACACCAAATAAATACAAACTACTTATGGCTGAAACTTCCCCTTGGCCATGAGTGTGCGTGTGCGTGCACGTGCGTGTGCGTGTGTGTGTGTGCGCGTGTGTGTGTGTGTTGTTTGCATGTGCAAAAAAAATCTGTTTTTAGCATCAGAATGGTGTAAGCCCGTTGTCAATCATCTGCTGAAATGATTAGGTTTGTAATCCAAGGTCATTGGCACCCGTGTGTGTGAAAAGAAAAGGATGTTGTTCCTGAGCACTTTCTTGAAAGTTCTGCGCTCCTTGTTACAAGCATGGGCTGTTTTCATTGGTGGCTACACACCTCCAGCACATGCAGGAGATCCCAGAGGTGAAGTGGAACTTGGAGGTTTCTATTGGAGAGAACCCACAAGCTGCACCTCCAAAGTGGATATGGATGAGACAAAGACTCGGTTCTTCCCTCGCTCTCCTCTTCCAGCAGAATCCCCACTGGGGCGGGACCACGATTGCCGATTGTATTGTACCATATGTCCCGGCAAGAAATCTGCGTTCAAAGGACTCCGGCTTATTAGTGATCCCCAAAGCCCAAAAAAAGTCTGCGGGCTGTAGAGCTTTTTCATTTCGGGCTCCAGTACTCTGGAATGCCCTCCCGGTAACAGTTCGAGATGCTACCTCAGTAGAAGCATTTAAGTCTCACCTTAAAACTCATTTGTATGCTCTAGCCTTTAAATAGACTCCCTTTTCAGACCAGTTGATCTGCCGTTTCTTTTCTTTTTCTTTTATGTCCCACTCTCCTTTGTGGAGGGAGTCCGGTCCGATCCGGTGGCCATGTACTGCTCGCCTGTGTATCGGCTGGGGACATCTCTGCGCTGCTGATCAGCCTCCTCTTGGGATGGTTTCCTGCTGGCTCCGCTGTGAACGGGACTCTCGCTGCTGTGTTGGATCCGCTTTGGACTGGACTCTCGCGACTGTGTTGGATCCATTATGGATTGATCTTTCACAGTATCATGTTCTCATAGTCATCATTGTCACCGACGTCCCACTGGGTCATTATTGTCACCGATGTCCCACTGGGTGTGAGTTTTCCTTGCCCTTATGTGGGCCTACCGAGGATGTCGTAGTGGTTTGTGCAGCCCTTTGAGACACTAGTGATTTAGGGCTATATAAGTAAACATTGATTGATTGATTGATTGAAAATCATTATCTGGCTTTTCACTTCAATAGTTCATATTTTTGTCAAGCTCTCCCAGCCTCATTTCACCTTTGCCCTCTCAGTCCGAGCCCCATTCCTTGGAGCTTCCTCCCACTGTGGCCACAACCCAGACTGCCTGGGTTACAATCCAAAAACACACTTCATGGGAGAAAGGCTTTATGCACACACACACACACACACACACACACACACACACGCACACACACCACGTCCCAAATGGCGGTTTTACGCGGGATTGAACGGCGCTGACCAGTGTCTTGCTCAAGGACATCTTTAGCCAGCGTCATGGCGAGCGTTGGGCATGTCTGACGCCCTGGAGAAGGTGCAAGTTAGTGTCAGGCGTAAAGTATGGTTAGATTCCACAACAGGCATCCATTATACGCTGGCTTTGCAGCGATATCGTTGACTTAGCGCCGGCGCCATCAGCTCTGCTCTGCACAAATGATGGCTGCACTTTTCCAGGCCTGCAATCAAAGCAAGGAAGATAGCACTTGATGACACTCACATCACACTGACTGCTTCACTTAGAGTTTTACTCGGGGACATTTTTACCGGTAGATGGATTTCATCTGTAAATCGATGACAAAATGACAGTTAATGGTAGCGTCATTTTTGAAGAAAACGCCGATTGAACATTGGAATGTAGCAAGTACATTTTTCACTGAGCCTGGGCTATTACTATTACTGTCACGTATTGGATGGCAACGCGTCACTTTGGGAGTGCGCGGGCGCTTCCTGCTTCTGGTCGCGGTGCACCTTGCGGTGTCCGCGGGGTTTGCGTCTGTGGCGGGGTCTCATCGTCTCTCGGGTTTTGTTCGTTGCTCGTGGTCGGTCTTCTCTGGTGGTTCCTTCTCCTACTTCTCCTTAGATTGCTCCTCCTTTCCCCTTTTTATGCTGCAGCAGCAGATGGAGAGATTGTGAGCAGGTGTGTGGTGTACGCACCTGACTCAAATTGCTGCTGTCGTGCCGCTCTGCGTGCGTCACGCCTCTCCTTTCTGCCGCATGCCCCGCCTCCTGGCCTCCATCTTTGTCAGGACAGCTGCTGCTCTCAGCCCGCTGTCGGCCGCGTCACTCCACAGTTTGTAACACAGCAGTAAAACGGCCGATCAAACAAAACAAAAGTCATCGTCATGGACGCACTAGCTCTCCAATCAGCTAAACAGACTCCAAACATATACAGTGGTGGTCAAAAGTTTACATCCACTTGTAAAGAACATGATGTCACAACTGTCTTGACTTTCCAATCATTTCTACAACTCTTCTTTTTTGTGATGTAGTGAAGTGATTGGAGCACATACTTGTTGCTTGACATTGTAGATAGAACATGTTAAACCTCCACTTGTTTGGGGAGACACATATGACAACGCCCTACATAACTGTTTTTTTGGTTATCTGAAGCGTGAACATCGATTCTATGTGTGGCCAGGTGTGTTTGCGTTCGTGATCGTCTCCGCCATTGTTGTCGTTGTTTTTGATGCTGAAACTTTTTGTGCAGTTAATCATGTGACCGTCTGGCTCTGTTTGATTGGTGAAACCGAGTCACACGTCACCAGTGACTGCATTTGATTGGTGAAACGCAGGCATGTGATAGATCCTACTTTGAAGGTCTGTCTGACAAAACCAAAACAAAAAAAACGTGTATTAATCAATCAATCAATCAATGTTTACTTATATAGCCCTAAATCACTAGTGTCTCAAAGGGCTGCACAAACCACCACGACATCCTCGGTAGGCCCACATAAGGGCAAGGAAAACTCACACCCAGTGGGACATCGGTGACAATAATGATCCAGTGGGACGTCGGTGACAATAATGACTATGAGAACCTTAGAGAGGAGGAAAGCAATGGATGTCGAGCGGGTCTAACATGATACTGTGAAAGTTCAATCCATAATGGATCCAACACAGTCGCGAGAGTCCAGTCCAAAGCGAATCCAACACAGCAGCGAGAGTCCCGTTCACAGCGGAGCCAGCAGGAAACCATCCCAAGCGGAGGCGGATCAGCAGCGCAGAGATGTCCCCAGCCGATACACAGGCAAGCAGTACATGGCCACCGGATCGGACCGGACCCCCTCCACAGGGGAGAGTGGGACATAGAAGAAAAAGAAAAGAAACAGCAGATCAACTGGTCTAAAAAGGGAGTCTATTTAAAGGCTAGAGTATACAGATGAGTTTTAAGATGAGACTTAAATGCTTCTACTGAGGTAGCATCTCGAACTGTTACCGGGAGGGCATTCCAGAGTACTGGAGCCCGAACGGAAAACGCTCTATAGCCCGCAGACTTTTTTTTTTTTTTTTAACAGAATGATAAAAATCAGTAACGAGTAGCGAGCTGAATGTAGATAAATGGAGCGGAGTAAAAGTAGCGTTTCTTTTCTATAAAAATACTCAAGTAAAAGTAAAAGTATGTTGAATTAAAACTACTCTTAGAAGTACAATTCATCCCAAAAGTTACTCAAGTAGATGTAACAGAGAAAATGTAGCGCGTTACTACCCACCTCTGCTTGTTACTAGGTTGTGTTTGTGTTTTAGAGGATTTGTTACTCGGTTGTGTTTGTGTTTTAGATGATTTGTTACTAGGTTGTGTATTTGTGATTGCCTGACAGCAGCAGACCACTTCACCAAGTCCCTTTGTGGGTGGACAACTCTGCCATGTGCTAGCTTTTTGTCTCTGTGGAAAAAAATCCAACACTAGCTATTTCTTTTATTGTTTTCTTTTTTTATGATGACTTTTCTCTTTTGTCATGACATCTCATTGTGACAAACCACACACTCTGCTGCCAAATATGGTTCTTTTTAGGGCTGCTCAGTTTTCAGAACAAAAACATATTTTGATTTTTCTGCCAAAAATGATGACATCGACTCCATTTGATTCATTTAGCAAGTGTTCAAATGACGACTTTTCCACTACTTTTACAACCTTTGATAAACATGGTGTAAATATGTCATCTCATAATTTTTCAAAATAACAAGCAATACTGATGTATTTTGAGTATTTTAAGCATACGTCGGTGTATTTACAGCGTTCACTTTTTCATTCAACAACAACAACAACACTATTAATAGCAGACTTCATGAGAAACAACAAAGACTACTTTGGGACGAATGATGATCTAGACACGTCTATTTTTGAGCCTGAGAATAGGTAGGATGATCTACAAGTTTTAGAAGCTTTAGAGAAACACTAAGCATCATGTGGCGGTATTGCTAAGTGCTGAACAGGAAATGAAAACATAATAAAACAATCACTCACTGCACGGTTGCTTAACCTTTTTGACCTCAGGGCCCAATTTATCCACTGCAGAGGCCCCTGGGGCTCACTCAAATATTAACACAATGTTACTCTTAATTATATTCCTATTTAATAATTACATAAAACTAACAAAAGTATTGAAATAAAAGTAAAATGAAATTAATATGGTACAAATAAATGAATATGATAAAAATAAATACATATAAAACAAATTAATAACTAAACTTCCATCCATCAATCCATCCATCCATCTTCTTCCGCTCATCCGACGTCGGGTCACGGGGGTGGCAGCCTAAGCTGGGAAGCCCAGACTTCCATCTCCCCAGCCACTTCGTCTAGCTCTTCCCGGGGGATCCCGAGGCATTCCCAGGCCAACCGGGAGACATAGTCTTACCAACGTGTCCTGGGTCTTCCCCGTGGCCTCCTACCGGTTGGACGTGCCCTAAACACCTCCCTCGGGAGGCGTTCGGGTGGCATCCTGACCAGATGCCCGAACCACCTCATCTGGCTCCTCTCGATGTGAAGGAGCAGCGGCTTTACTTTGAGTTCCTCCCGGATGACAGAGCTTCTCACCCTATCTCTAAGGGAGAGTCCCGACACACGGCGGAGGAAACTCATTTCGGGCGCTTGTACCCGTGATCTTATCCTTTCGGTCATGACCCAAAGCTCATGACCATAGGTGAGGAAGGGAACGTAGATCGACCGGTAAATTGAGAGCCTTGCCTTCCGGCTCAGCTCCTTCTTCCCCACAACGGATCGGTACAACGTCCGCATTACTGAAGACGCTGCACCGATAAGCCTGTCAATCTCACGATCCACTCTTCCCCCCACTTGTGAACAAGACTCCTAGGTATTTGAACTCCTCCACTTGGGGCAGGGTCTCCTTCCCAACCCGGAGATGGCACTCCACCCTTTTCCGGGAGAGAACCATGGACTCGGATTTGGAGGTGCCGATTCTCATTCCGGCCGCTTCACACTCGGCTGCGAACCGATCCATTGAGAGCTGAAGATCCCGGCCAGATGAAGCCATCAGGACCACATCATCTGCAAAAAGCAGAGACATAATCCCGCGGCCACCAAACCGGAACCCCTCAACGCCTTGACTGCGCCTAGAAATTCTGTCCATAAAAGTTATGAACAGAATCGGTGACAAAGGACAGCCTTGGCGGAGTCCAACCCTCACTGGAAACGTGTCCGACTTACTGCCGGCAATGCGGACCAAGCTCTGACACTGATCATACAGGGAGCGGACCGCCACTATAAGACAGTCCTATACCCCATACTCTCTGAGCACTCCCCACAGGACTTCCCGAGGGACACGGTCAAATGCCTTCTCCAAGTCCACAAAGCACATGTAGACTGGTTGGGCAAACTCCCATGCACCCTCAAGATCCCTGCCGAGTATAGAGCTGGTCCACAGTTCCACGACCAGGACGAAAACCACACTGTTCTTCCTGAATCCGAGGTTCGACTATCCGGCGTAGCCTTCTCTCCAGTACACCTGAATAAACCTTACCGGGAAGGCTGAGGAGTGTGATCCCACGATAGTTGGAACACACCCTCCAGTCCCCCTTCTTAAAGAGAGGGACCACCACCCCGGTCTGCCAATCCAGAGGTACCGCCCCCGATGTCCCCGCGATGCTGCAGAGTCTTGTCAACCAAGACAGCCCCACAGCATCCAGAGCCTTAAGGAACTCCGGGCGGGTCTCATCCACCTCTGGGGCTTTGCCACCGAGGAGCTTTTTAACTACCTCAGCAACCTCAGCCCCAGAAATAGGAGAGCCCACCACAGATTCCCCAGGCACTGCTTCCTCATTGGAAGACGTGTTGGTGGGATTGAGTACGTCTTCGACGTATTCCTTCCACCTATCCACAACATCCACAGGTTAGGTCAGCAGAACACCATCCGCACCATACACGGTGTTGACAGTGCACTGCTTCCCCTTCCTGAAGCGACGGATGGTGGTCCAGAATCTCTTCGAAGCCATCCGGAAGTCCTTTTCCATGGCTTCCCCAAACTCTTCCCATGTCCGAGTTTTAAGGTTAAGCGTGCAGCCCTAATTACTGCTTCTACAAAGTCAATTTTCAACCTTTTTATCAAATATTTTCCTACTGTCTGGGATGATACCTGGACTTACAACCAGTTGAATGACACGTCTGTCATGACGATACTTAAGGAGGGTGGCAGGAACCCTGCCACTCAGAAAAGGACAAATGTGGTGACTTGCTTGACAGCATAGGCCACTTCCCCTTTCCCGCCTACGTGCAATCACTGCTATCATGGCCAAAACGTCAAAATAACCCCCCCCCCAAAAAGAAGTTTTGTTTGAGGAGACAAAGACAAAGAAAAAGAACAGTGACGGATCAACATTGCCCCGACTTTCACTCGCTGGCGTGAGCTCAAAGATGAGGAACTTCCGACCCCTACTGCCTTGGCTCTGTTCCTGCTAAACGAGTAAGTGACTTTCCATGCTCAAATCCAAAGGCTAATGCTAATGTTAGCAAGAAACAGCCAGCAGTACTACTTCCTTCGAAAAAACTCTCCCGCCATCTTTTTTTGCTTGGAACCGCATCCGCCTTGATACATTCTTGGCAGTAGCGTCATGTTTGTTGAACAGTCCAAGATCATTTCTTGATAGTGTCTGGTTTTTAACATCAACATAGTCATCAGCAGGGCTCCAATTGAACCACGCCAATTGCGGCCAAAGCTGCGACCGCCCTCGCCATTTGCCATAAGCCCTAAAATCTGACCAACATCAATCAATCAATCAATCAATGTTTACTTATATAGCCCTAAATCACTAGTGTCTCAAAGGGCTGCACAAACCACCACGACATCCTCGGTAGGCCCACATAAGGGCAAGGAAAACTCACACCCAGTGGGACATCGGTGACAATAATGACCCAGTGGGACGTCGGGGACAATAATGACTATGAGAACCTTAGAGAGGAGGAAAGCAATGGATGTCGAGCGGGTCTAACATGATACTGTGAAAGTTCAATCCACAATGGATCCAACACAGTCGCGAAAGTCCAGTCCAAAGCGGATCCAACACAGCAGCGAGAGTCCCGTTCACAGCGGAGCCAGCAGGAAACCATCCCAAGCGGAGGCGGATCAGCAGCGCAGAGATGTCCCCAGCCGATACACAGGCAAGCAGTACATGGCCACCGGATCGGACCGGACCCCCTCCACAAGGGAGAGTGGGACATAGAAGAAAAAGAAAAGAAACGGCAGATCAACTGGTCTAAAAAGGGAAGAACATGCCGTGACCGCCCTAGTGGACCAGGGATGTAACAGTAAACAGTATAATGATAATTTGCGATAAACTTCCAGACGTTTAGTAATACTGTTTAATTTTTTAATTGCGGAAAAAAAACATCATTTAATAATTGATTTCAGGCAACAGGATGCGCACTAGCGTCGTTTGACTTGATAATCATGGCGGACTAACTACACAGACTTTGCTCCGGAGATTTCCCCTCGGAGTAAATGGAGCCAAGTGCTTGGTTTAACCTCATTTTCGCTTCCCGCCATGCGTTTAAGAGGAGACAATATTGTCCACACCTGGAGACAGGTGTGGACAATATTGTCCCCACACTAAAAAGTTAGAGCCAAGGAAAAAAAAAACTATTTGATGTTTTGCAGCAGGCGGTGTGTCGTGAA
>NC_084612.1:79549512-79572012 GCF_033978795.1 Nerophis ophidion | reverse complement strand
TTATATAGCACTTTTCGTCTCTGGGCGAATATAGAGATCCACAGTGATCCACAGTGACTGAAGGACGTGCCACTTCTCTGGGCGATTGTAGAGATCCATAGTGATCCACAGTGACTGAAGGACGTGCCACTTCTCTGGGTGAATTTATAGATCCACAGTGACTGAAGGACGTGCCACTTCTCTGGGTGAATGTAGAGATCCATAGTGATCCACAGTGACTGAAGGACGTGCCACTTCTCTGGGCGAATATAGAGATCCACAGTGATCCACAGTGACTGAAGGACGTGCCACTTCTCTGGGTGAATGTAGAGATCCACAGTGATCCACAGTGACTGAAGGACGTGCCACTTCTCTGGGTGAATGTAGAGATCCACAGTGATCCACAGTGACTGAAGGACGTGCCACTTCTCTGGGCGATTGTAGAGATCCACAGTGATCCACAGTGACTGAAGGACGTGCCACTTCTCTGGGTGAATGTAGAGATCCACAGTGACTGAAGGACGTGCCACTTCTCTGGGCGAATGTAGAGATCCACAGTGATCCACAGTGACTGAAGGACATGCCACTTCTCTGGGTGAATGTAGAGATCCACAGTGATCCACAGTGACTGAAGGACGTGCCATTTCTCTGGGTGAATGTAGAGATCCACAGTGATCCACAGTGACTGAAGGACGTTCCACTTTTCTGGGTGAATGTAGAGATCCACAGTGATCCACAGTGACTGAAGGACGTGCCATTTCTCTGGGCGAATGTAGAGATCCACAGTGATCCACAGTGACTGAAGGACGTGCCACTTCTCTGGGTGAATTTAGAGATGCACAGTGATCCACAGTGACTGAAGGACGTGCCACTTCTCTGGGTGAATGTATAGATCCACAGTGACTGAAGGACGTGCCACTTCTCTGGGCGAATGTAGAGATCCACAGTGATCCACAGTGACTGAAGGACGTGCCACTTCTCTGGGTGAATGTAGAGATCCACAGTGATCCACAGTGACTGAAGGACGTGCCACTTCTCTGGGTGAATGTAGAGATCCACAGTGATCCACAGTGACTGAAGGACGTGCCACTTCTCTGGGCGATTGTAGAGATCCATAGTGATCCACAGTGACTGAAGGACGTGCCACTTCTCTGGGTGAATGTAGAGATCCACAGTGATCCACAGTGACTGAAGGACGTGCCACTTCTCTGGGCGATTGTAGAGATCCATAGTGATCCACAGTGACTGAAGGACGTGCCACTTCTCTGGGTGAATGTAGAGATCCACAGTGATCCACAGTGACTGAAGGACGTGCCACTTCTCTGGGCGATTGTAGAGATCCGTAGTGATCCACAGTGACTGAAGGACGTGCCACTTCTCTGGGTGAATGTAGAGATCCACAGTGATCCACAGTGACTGAAGGACGTGCCACTTCTCTGGGTGAATGGCGAGATGGTCTTTGATGTGGTGTGGATTCCCGCTGATCCTGCACAGGCGAGTTTACGTGTAGCAGATGCAGTCAAGATTGCAGCGTTCCCAGAGAGCTCATCAGCAGACCATTCAGCTGTGGACAAACAGCCATTCAGCGAAAAGCAACTAAAACAACGAGGATCTTGGCTAACCTCTCTTGTTGTCCGTCCGACAACCTGACTTTTTTTGACGGAAAAAACTATTTTGTGTAAAACAGTTCAAATGACACAACCAAAGCAATTTAGTGTCGACAGCTCTTCTTCCAGTCCAATTAAGTGATTGATGCAGATATAAACGTAATTGCTGTGTTTGCTAATAAACCGCAGAGGCCAATCAGGCTGGTCCAAAGGAATGGTCTGAATCAGCCTGGAATGACTCCTTTGTGTCCATACTACAAAATACTCGGCCGAAAAGAAGCCCTGACCCCCACTTAAGACTGTTTGTGGAACAAATACACACGGAAGCCGATAAACAACAGACATCGTGAAGGCTTTATGTAGCTTGTTTGCCTTAATGTCTTTTTTATGCTCTGGCTGCATATTTGATTATGAGTGTTCTGGTTGTGGGCTTGCCAAAAAGCCACTTCAAGTTGAAGCTGTAATAGAGTCCTGCAACAAAGACCGCTGACGACGGCCAAGAAATACTCTTTTCTCCTGAAGAAAAAACGTTTTTTTTCATCAAAAGCACAATTTTCAGGCAAGATTGCAGTTGTTTAGTCTGGCAGTATCGGGCCATTTTAGCAAGAATGATGTGTTCTACTGTATACCTTTAATAACTTCATACATTGGTCAATTGTGTTATCATATCAAGAACACATGAATCATACAGCTGTGTTGAAACCTGACCTGAGACTTGTCTACATACACTCCTTAAAACCGGGAAGGTATGATACATACTGAGATTTTGCGCTGGGGATGGAAAGCAGCGTCAAAATACAAGAATTGGAAACAGCAGCAAGAGAAATGACAAACATTGGGAATGTTACATTTGAAACATTTCTTTTCACCTCAAATATCACTTCCAGAAAGTCGCTACTTGGTACTCACAGACAAATAGTAAACCTGATGTGTTCATGTTGTGACTGAGATAAAAAAAAAACTGTCTTGTATTCTTTATTTTTTCTTCTTTACAGCTGAAATAGACATTAAGGACGCTCATGAATTCATCCTGTAAAGTTCAAGTTAAAGTTACAGTACACTGTAAAAAAAAAAAATCTGTAAATAAACGATCCTCTACTGGCAGTTATGGCTGCCAAACGAAAACTATAAAATTAAAGTAAAACACTGTAAACCAAATAATGATCAAAAACATTGTATTTATCTTGCCGATTGTATTGTACCGTATGTCCCGGCAAGAAATCTGCGTTCAAAAGACTCCGGCTTATTAGTGATTCCTAGAGTTCAAAAAAAGTCTGCGGGCTATAGAGCGTTTTCCGTTCGGGCTCCAGTACTCATATGATTACAGTTCGAGATGCTACCTCAGTAGAAGCATTTAAGTCTCATCTTAAAACTCATCTGTATACTCTAGCCTTTAAATAGACCTCCTTTTTAGACCAGTTGATCTGCCGCTTCTTTTCTTTTCTTTCTCCTTTGTCCCCCCCCTCCCTTGTGGAGGGGGTCCGGTCCGATGACCATGGATGAAGTACTGACTGTCCAGAGTCGAGACCCAGGATGGACCGCTCGTCGGGACCCAGGATGGACCGCTCGCCTGTATCGGTTGGGGACATCTCTACGCTGCTGATCCGCTTGAGATGGTTTCCTGTGGACGGGACTCTCACTGCTGTCTTGGAGCCACTATGGATTGAACTTTCACAGTATCATGTTAGACCCGCTCGACATCCATTGCTTTCGGTCCCCTAGAGGGGGGGGGGGGGTTGCCCACATCTGAGGTCCTCTCCAAGGTTTCTCATAGTCAGCATTGTCACTGGCGTCCCACTGGATGTGAATTCTCCCTGCCCACTGGGTGTGAGTTTTCCTTGCCCTTTTGTGGGTTCTTCCGAGGATGTTGTAGTCGTAATGATTTGTGCAGTCCTTTGAGACATTTGTGATTTGGGGCTATATAAATAAACATTGATTGATTGATTGATTGATTTACAGAAATGTTCATAAAACGTCTTGTGGAAAAATATCATAATTTTACAGATTTTCACTAAATTATTAAGATCAACCAGCTTTAATAAAGTGACCATGCGAACAGTTCTGGAGAAAAATACTTTTATTCTAAAGAGTTTTTCTAAATCATCACGATCAACCAACTTTAATGAAGTGACAATGCTGGCAGTTCCACAGAAAAATACTATTATTTTACCGATTTTTTCTGCATTATTAAGATCAGGGGTCTCAAACTCAATTTACCTGGGGGGCCACTGGATGCCGAAACTACCTGATAAGTGGATTCACCTTTCTTTGAATGGCTATCCCGACCTAGCCACATACTTGCCAATCCTCCCGATTTTAACGAGAAACTTCCTGTTACCCTCGCGAAGGATTGTCCCGAAATCGCCCGGACAAGTATTTTAAGGGGGGGCCGTGACAGCACGGCCTTCATTTGCCAAACATGCAGCGTGTCAACTGAGAGGCATGTCGTGCTTTGCTTCGTTGGTCATATAATATTGACTGCAGGACTTACTTGAACAACAGCCATACAGATCACACTGAAGGTGGCCGTACAAACAAATTTAAGACTGTTACAAATATGTGCCACATTGTGAACCCACATCAAACAAGAATGACAAACACATTTCGGGAGAACATCTGCACCGTAACACAAAATAAACACAAAAGAACAAATACCCAGAATGCCATGCAGCACTACTTTTCCGGGCTACACCCCCACCACCACCCCACATCACCGCCCCCCTCAGTTGAGGTGGGCGGGGTTTGGTGGTTGCAGTGTGACTTGTATGGCTGTTGATCAAGTATGTCTTGCAGTCACCAACGTGTGTCATATTACAGAGAAAAATGTTACATTTTTAGTATGAGCATAAACATTTATACAACAGGCTACAAATATTTTTCAACTTGAATATAAAAGTACACATAAATATTAAAAAACTAAGATTTTCCTTAAAATTACATATAAAACTGTTAGATTGTTAGTAGGGACATGGACTTTTATATAACAAGCTACATATTAAATGAAAGTTAATTACTGTAATTTTACATTAATTTGAAAGTAATTGGACCATGCTATATTTTTAACAAAGACAAATATTTTTATTTTATTTTAATCATAAAAAGTTTGAAGAAATATTTCACAAATATTCTTTGTCAAAAAAACAGAAGCTATTTACTATTCTTTACAATAAAAAAAAAAAGAATTTACTTGAATCGTGGGGCGGTATAGCTCGGTTGATAGAGTGGCCGTGCCAGCAACTTGAGGGTTGCAGGTTCGATCCCCGCTTCCGCCATCCTAGTCACTGCCGTTGTGTCCTTGGGCAAGACACTTTACCCACCTGCTCCCGGTGCCACCCACACTGTTTTAAATGTAAAAATTAGATATTGGGTTTTCACTATGTAAAGCGTTTTGAGTCACTAGAGAAAAAGCGCTATATAAATATAATTCACTTCACTTGAACATTAATTTAAATTGCCAGGAAAGAAGAGGAAGGAATTTAAAAGGTAAAAAGCTATATGTGTTTAAAAATCTTCAAATCATTTTCAAGGTTGTATTTTTTCTCGAAAATTGTCTTTCTGAAAGTTATAAGAAAAAGAAAAAAAATAATTAATTTATTTAAACAAGTGAAGTCTTTAAAATATTTTCTTGGATTTTCAAATTGGCTTCACGGTGGGAGAGGGGTTAGTGCGTCTGCCTCACAATACAAAGGTCCTGCAGTCCTGGGTTCAAATCCAGGCTCGGGATCTTTCTGCGTGAGTTCCCTCCTCCGGCTTCCTCTCACTTCCAAAGACATGCACCTGGGGATAGGCCCCTCCCACCTCCAAAGACATGCACCTGGGGATAGGCCCCTCCCACCTCCAAAGACATGCACCTGGGGATAGGCCCCTCCCACCTCCAAAGACATGCACCTGGGGATAGGTTGATTGGCAACACTAAATTGGCCCTAGTGTGTGAATGTTGTCTGTCTATCTGTGTTGGCCCTGTGATGAGGTGGCAACTTGTCCAGGGTGTACCCCGCCTTCCGCCCGATTATAGCTGAAATAGGCGCCAGCGCCCCCCGCGACCCCAAAAGGGAATAAGCGGTAGAAAAATGGATGGATGGATGGATTTTCAAATTCTATTTGAGTTTTGTCTCTCTTAGAATTAAAAATGTCGAGCAAAGCGAGACCAGCTTGCTAGTAAATAAATACTATTTAAAAAATAGAGGCAGCTCACTGGTAAGTGCTGCTATTTGAGCTATTTTTAGAACAGGCCAGCGGGCGACTCATCTGGTCGTTACGGGCTACCTGGTGCCCGCGGGCACCGCGTTGGTGACCCCTGGTTTTCAGTATGTTTAACAAGGCAGCCATAACTGCAAGCTTGTTAGAGGTGCTCAAAAACTGGATTCACATTCCAAATCACAAGTCATTTTAAAGACCTACTGAAAGCCACTACTAGCCACCACACAGTCTGATAGTTGATATATCAATGATGAAATATTAACATTGCAACACATGACAATACGCCCGCTTTACTTTACTAAATTGCAATTTTAAATTTACCGCTGAGTTTCTTGTTGAAAATGTCGCTGAATGATGACACTTATGATGCCACTTATGATGACGCTTATGATGACACTTATGATGACACTTATGATGACACTTATGATGACACTTATGATGACGCTTATGATGACGCTTATGATGACGCTTATGATGACACTTATGATGACACTTATGATGACGCTTATGATGACACTTATGATGACGCTTATGATGACGCTTATGATGACGCTTATGATGACGCTTATGATGACACTTATGATGACACTTATGATGACACTTATGATGACGCTTATGATGACACTTATGATGACACTTATGATGACGCTTATGATGACGCTTAAGATGACACTTATGATGACACTTATGATGACGCTTATGATGACGCTTATGATGACGCTTATGATGACGCTTAAGATGACACTTATGATGACGCTTATGATGACAGTTATGATGACGCTTATGATGACACTTATGATGACACTTATGATGACGCTTATGATGACACTTATGACGACAGTTATGATGACGCTTAAGATGACACTTATGATGACGCTTATGATGACAGTTATGATGACGCTTATGATGACACTTATGATGACACTTATGATGACGCTTATGATGACGCTTATGATGACAGTTATGATGACGCTTAAGATAACACTTATGATGACACTTATGATGACGCTTATGATGACGCTTATGATGACAGTTATGATGACGCTTATGATGACACTTATGATGACACTTATGATGACACTTATGATGACACTTATGATGACACTTATGATGACGCTTATGATGACACTTATGATGACACTTATGATGACACTTATGATGACACTTATGATGACGCTTATGATGACGCTTATGATGACACTTATGATGACGCTTATGATGACACTTATGATGACACTTATGATGACACTTATGATGACGCTTATGATGATACTTATGATGACACTTATGATGACACTTATGATGACACTTATGATGACACTTATGATGATACTTATGATGACACTTATGATGACACTTATGATGACACTTATGATGACACTTATGATGACACTTATGATGACACTTATGATGACACTTATGATGATACTTATGATGACACTTATGATGACACTTATGATGACACTTATGATGACACTTATGATGACACTTATGATGACACTTATGATGATACTTATGATGACACTTATGATGACACTTATGATGACACTTATGATGACACTTATGATGACACTTATGATGACACTTATGATGACACTTATGATGACACTTATGATGATACTTATGATGACACTTATGATGACACTTATGATGACACTTATGATGACACTTATGATGACACTTATGATGACACTTATGATGATACTTATGATGACACTTATGATGACACTTATGATGACACTTATGATGACGCTTATGATGACACTTATGATGACGCTTATGATGACACTTATGATGACACTTATGATGACACTTATGATGACACTTATGATGACACTTATGATGACACTTATGATGACACTTATGATGACACTTATGATGACGCTTATGATGACACTTATGATGACACTTATGATGATACTTATGATGACACTTATGATGACACTTATGATGACGCTTATGATGACACTTATGATGACGCTTATGATGACACTTATGATGACGCTTATGATGACGCTTATGATGACGCTTATGATGACGCTTATGATGACGCTTATGATGACGCTTATGATGACGCTTATGATGACACTTATGATGACACTTATGATGACACTTATGATGACACTTATGATGACGCTTATGATGACACTTATGATGACACTTATGATGACACTTATGATGACGCTTATGATGACGCTTATGATGACGCTTATGATGACACTTATGATGACACTTATGATGACACTTATGATGACACTTATGATGACACTTATGATGACGCTTATGATGACACTTATGATGACGCTTATGATGACGCTTATGATGACGCTTATGATGACGCTTATGATGACGCTTATGATGACGCCTATGATGACGCTTATGATGACACTTATGATGACGCTTATGATGACGCTTATGATGACACTTATGATGACACTTATGATGACACTTATGATGACGCTTATGATGACACTTATGATGACACTTATGATGACGCTTATGATGACGCTTATGATGACGCTAATGATGACACTTATGATGACACTTATGATGACACTTATGATGACACTTATGATGACGCTTATGATGACGCTTATGATGACGCTTATGATGACACTTATGATGACACTTATGATGACGCTAATGATGACGCTTATGATGACACTTATGATGACACTTATGATGACACTTATGATGACGCTTATGATGACACTTATGATGACACTTATGATGACGCTAATGATGACGCTTATGATGACACTTATGATGACACTTATGATGACACTTATGATGACACTTATGATGACACTTATGATGACGCTTATGATGACACTTATGATGACGCTTATGATGACGCTAATGATGACACTTATGATGACACTTATGATGACACTTATGATGACACTTATGATGACGCTAATGATGACGCTTATGATGACACTTATGATGACACTTATGATGACGCTTATGATGACACTTATGATGACGCTTATGATGACACTTATGATGACACTTATGATGACGCTTATGATGACACTTATGATGACACTTATGATGACACTTATGATGACGCTTATGATGACACTTATGATGACACTTATGATGACACTTATGATGACACTTATGATGACGCTTATGATGACACTTATGATGACACTTATGATGACACTTATGATGACGCTTATGATGACACTTATGATGACACTTATGATGACACTTATGATGACACTTATGATGACACTTATGATGACGCTAATGATGACGCTTATGATGACACTTATGATGACACTTATGATGACACTTATGATGACACTTATGATGACGCTTATGATGACACTTATGATGACACTTATGATGACACTTATGATGACGCTTATGATGACACTTATGATGACGCTTATGATGACACTTATGATGACACTTATGATGATACTTATGATGACGCTTATGATGACACTTATGATGACACATATGATGACACTTATGATGACACTTATGATGACACTTATGATGACGCTTATGATGACACTTATGATGACACTTATGATGACACTTATGATGATACTTATGATGACGCTTATGATGACACTTATGATGACGCTTATGATGACGCTTATGATGACGCTTATGATGACGCTTATGATGACGCTTATGATGACGCTTATGATGACACTTATGATGACACTTATGATGACACATATGATGACACTTATGATGACACTTATGATGACACTTATGATGACGCTTATGATGACACTTATGATGACACTTATGATGACACTTATGATGATACTTATGATGACGCTTATGATGACACTTATGATGACGCTTATGATGACGCTTATGATGACGCTTATGATGACGCTTATGATGACGCTTATGATGACGCTTATGATGACACTTATGATGACACTTATGATGACACTTATGATGACACTTATGATGACACTTATGATGACACTTATGATGACACTTATGATGACGCTTACGATGACGCTTACGATGACGCTTACGATGACGCTTACGATGACACTTATGATGACGCTTATGATGACGCTTATGATGACGCTTATGATGACGCTTATGATGACACTTACGATGACACTTATGATGACGCTTATGATGACACTTATGATGACACTTATGATGACACTTATGATGATACTTATGATGACACTTATGATGACACTTATTATGACACTTATGATGACACTTATGATGACACTTATGATGACGCTTATGATGACGCTTATGATGACGCTTATGATGACGCTTATGATGACACTTATGATGACACTTATGATGATACTTATGATGATACTTATGATGACACTTATGATGACACTTATGATGACACTTATGATGATACTTATGATGACACTTATGATGACACTTATGATGACGCTTATGATGACGCTTATGATGACACTTATGATGACACTTATGATGATACTTATGATGACACTTATGATGACACTTATGATGACACTTATGATGACGCTTATGATGACGCTTATGATGACACTTATGATGACACTTATGATGACACTTATGATGACACTTATGATGACGCTTATGATGACACTTATGATGACGCTTATGATGACGCTAATGATGACACTTATGATGACACTTATGATGACGCTTATGATGACGCTTATGATGACACTTATGATGACGCTTATGATGACGCTTATGATGACGCTTATGATGACGCTTATGATGACGCTTATGATGACGCTTATGATGACGCTTATGATGACACTTATGATGACACTTATGATGACACATATGATGACACTTATGATGACACTTATGATGACACTTATGATGACGCTTATGATGACACTTATGATGACACTTACGATGACACTTATGATGACGCTTATGATGACACTTATGATGACACTTATGATGACACTTATGATGATACTTATGATGACACTTATGATGACACTTATTATGACACTTATGATGACACTTATGATGACACTTATGATGACGCTTATGATGACGCTTATGATGACGCTTATGATGACGCTTATGATGACACTTATGATGACACTTATGATGATACTTATGATGATACTTATGATGACACTTATGATGACACTTATGATGACACTTATGATGATACTTATGATGACACTTATGATGACACTTATGATGACGCTTATGATGACGCTTATGATGACACTTATGATGACACTTATGATGATACTTATGATGACACTTATGATGACACTTATGATGACACTTATGATGACGCTTATGATGACGCTTATGATGACACTTATGATGACACTTATGATGATACTTATGATGACACTTATGATGATACTTATGATGACACTTATGATGACACTTATGATGATACTTATGATGACACTTATGATGACACTTATGATGACGCTTATGATGACGCTTATGATGACACTTATGATGACACTTATGATGACACTTATGATGACCCTTATGATGACGCGTGTGCGTGACGTCACAGACTGTAGAGGACATATTAGCCAGCACCATTTGCGACTACAAGTCGTCTCTTTTCATCGCACAATTACACAGTATTCTGGACATCTGTGTTGCTGAATCTTTTGCAATTTGTTCAATTAATAATGGAGACGTCAAAGTAGAAAGACAGAGTTGAGAAGCTTTAGCCTTTAGCCACACAAACACACGCTGTTTCCTTGTTTAAAATTCCGGGAGGTGAAGCTTTACTATGGATCAGAGCACGGTCAAGAGGACATGGATCCCGACCACTTGTCAACCGGCAGGTTTCGCTGAGAAAATTGTGGTAAAAAGTTGCTTCTTACTGGAGATCAGCTGAGCTTGTGCCGTCCATGCAGCTGCCGTCGACTTCTCTCAGAGACTGGCGTCAAGACGCCCGTGGACACACCCCTCCGACTATCAGGTACTATTTAATCTCACTAAAACACCAGCAACACAATAGAAAGATGAGGGATTTCCCAGAATTATCCTAGTAAATGTTTCTAAAAACATCTGAATCCATCCCAATACAATCGCCTTGTTTTTTCAAAGTTATGTATTTTTTTTTTTTTTTTCTAGTCCTTCGCTATCAATATCATCATCCATGATGATGATATTGATGATGACAATCTTTCATCCTCGCTCAAATTAATGGGGAAATTGTTATTTTCTCGGTCCGAATAGCTCTTGCTGCTGGAGACTCCCATTATAAACAATGTGAGGACGTGAGGAGCCCTCACACTTGTGATGTCATCGTCTGCGACTTCCGGTACATTCAGGGCTTTTCGGTCAGCACCAAAGGTTGCCAACTTTATCGTGGATGTTCTCTACTAAATCCTTTCAGCAAAACTATGGCTATATCGCAAAATGATCAAGTTTGACACATAGAATGGAGCTGCTATCCCCGTTCGAATAAGAACATGTCATTCAGTAGGCCTTTAAGAATTTTTTAAAAGCAAAACTTTTTTTTAATGAATTCATTTTCAAAAAGACATTTATCTGGCAATTTCTGTGCTTACTTAATGAGAATGATGGTAACATCCCCCCAGGATTTAGTTCAGGATTGTATTTGGTGGGCTAGGGAAAAAAAGAGGAGCAGAGACTCCCTGCAGATCTGACCACGTTCTTTCACACGCCGATGCATGTCCTCGCCGGCAGGAGGAGGACCTTTCATTCACATCAACAGGCTTTACTGCTCCTTTCAAAGCCAAAAGTGTTTTGGCTTTGGTCCATGTCCGAAGATGACAGTTGGTATGCAGGATGAATCTTCCCGAGAGTACGTCTTCTTCAGTTCCTGTGTACTGTGACGTGGTCAGCAGTGATTGGTGTGCAGGATGAATCTTCCCGAGAGTACGTCTTCTTCAGTTCCTGTGTACTGTGACGTGGTCAGCAGTGATTGGTATGCAGGATGAATCTTCCCGAGAGTACGTCTTCTTCAGTTCCTGCGTACTGTGACGTGGTCAGCAGTGATTGGTGTGCAGGATGAATCTTCCCGAGAGTACGTCTTCTTCAGTTCCTGTGTACTGTGACGTGGTCAGCAGTGATTGGTGTGCAGGATGAATCTTTCCGAGAGTACGTCTTCTTCAGTTCCTGCGTACTGTGACGTGGTCAGCAGTGATTGGTGTGCAGGATGAATCTTCCCGAGAGTACGTCTTCTTCAGTTCCTGCGTACTGTGACGTGGTCAGCAGTGATTGGTGTGCAGAATGAATCTTCCCGAGAGTACGTCTTCTTCAGTTCCTGCGTACTGTGACGTGGTCAGCAGTGATTGGTGTGCAGGATGAATCTTCCCGAGAGTACGTCTTCTTCAGTTCCTGCGTACTGTGACGTGGTCAGCAGTGATTGGTGTGCAGGATGAATCTTCCCGAGAGTACGTCTTCTTCAGTTCCTGTGTACTGTGACGTGGTCAGCAGTGATTGGTATGCAGGATGAATCTTCCCGAGAGTACGTCTTCTTCAGTTCCTTAGGTCTACTTCACTACTGTGATTATGGTGGTACTTAATGAATACTTAGGTCTACTACACTACTGTATTTAATGTTGTCATGATGGTGGTACTTAATGAATACTTAGGTCTACTACACTACTGTATTTAATGTTGTCATCATGGTGGTTCTTAATGAATACTTAGGTGAATAACACTACTGTATTTAATGTTGTCATTATTGTGGTACTTAATGAATACTTAGGTCTACTACACTACTGTATTTAATGTTGTCATTATTGTGGTACTTAATGAATACTTAGGTCTACTACACTACTGTGATTATGGTGGTACTTGGTACGTTTGCATTGATTTTGATAGGAATGTTAATTCAGAGTGATTTAAAAAAAAAGTCGAATAAAATCCAATATGGCTTTTTTGCTTTGTGAGTCCCAAGGTTTTGGATTATGTAAGAAGGTAAAATTGCATAAGTGAGCTGGAATGAATGTGGAGAAAAGGGATGGGGGTTCAGGTTGTCGTCTATAGACCGGCTTGGGGACTCATTTGCCTAATCTTGGGAACTAGACTGGAAGCCGTGTATAATGAAGACTAAGACTTGTCCGGCCGGGGATGCAAGCTGGACCGAGGACTGGGGGGGAGGAGGGGTGTCTTTCAGAATTTTTCTTTCTGAAAGACACCACGCTATTAATCGGACAAAGAGGGCAAGCGAAACGTTTATGAAGGGGGAGTGGGATGTCGCCTGTGGAATGGTCAAGCATTTTTTTTTTCTCTTTTCACGTGTTTTCACATTTTGACTGCTTTGTCTGAGTGAAGAATGAAAAGATGAGGAAACGGTGAGAGAATGAACAGAATTGAGACATGCTTTCAAGTTCTTCCCGAGGGTCCTCTCGGAAACTTGTTGTTTGAGAAGCAGGGAATTCATCTTTGGAGAGAATTAGTGTTTGAATTAGATGCTCAAGATCTATTCGGAGCGTCTGTTCTAAGTCGTTAAGAGAATGGCTCTCGTCGGATGTAAAGTGAATATATTCCCAATTTCTGTAAAACCTTTTTTAACTGCAGAAATACAAGGACTTTTTCCATGCTCTAAGTTAGTCTGATTTCTATATCATTTTCTTTTTGATCTGGTCTCACAACTACAATTCCAGGATCTGTTCTTATGCTTTTGTCTTTATCTTTGCATGATTGCTGGTGTAAGCCCGGGAATTGGAATAAGGAGCGCCATAGAGACAGTAAGGCAGAGGAACAATCATTAACTAGCCTAAAGGAATTGCGTGTGAATGTTCCAATGCTGAATTTGAACTGAAATCCTGGAATTTATTTGAGAAATGTTGAAGTAGCGCACACCATTCCTGAACAGGCTGAATAGCTGGAACAGTTTGAATCCGATGAAACATGTGGAACTTTGAAATGCGTTTGTTACGCCTCGCCTCGATTACTGTAACGTATTATTTTCGGGTCTCCCCATGTTTAGCATTAAAAGATTACAGTTGGTACAAAATGCGGCTGCTAGACTTTTGACAAGAACAAGAAAGTTTGATCACATTACGCCTGTACTGTATATACCTTTATATACATATATACATACATACATACCTGTACTGGCTCACCTGCACTGGCTTCCTGTGCACTTAAGATGTGACTTTAAAGTTTTACTACTTACGTATAAAATACTACACGGTGTAGCTCCATCCTATCTTGCCGATTGTATTGTACCATATGTCCCGGCAAGAAATCTGCGTTCAAAGGACTCCGGCTTATTAGTGATCCCCAAAGCCCAAAAAAAGTCTGCGGGCTGTAGAGCTTTTTCATTTCGGGCTCCAGTACTCTGGAATGCCCTCCCGGTAACAGTTCGAGATGCCACCTCAGTAGAAGCATTTAAGTCTCACCTTAAAACTCATTTGTATGCTCTAGCCTTTAAATAGACTCCCTTTTTAGACCAGTTGATCTGCCGTTTCTTTTCTTTTTCTTCTATGTCTCACTCTCCTTTGTGGAGGGAGTCCGGTCCGATCAGGTGGCCATGTACTGCTCGCCTGTGTATCGGCTGGGGACATCTCTGCGCTGCTGATCAGCCTCCTCTTGGGATGGTTTCCTGCTGGCTCCGCTGTGAACGGGACTCTCGCTGCTGTGTTGGATCCGCTTTGGACTGGACTCTCGCGACTGTGTTGGATCCATTATGGATTGATCTTTCACAGTATCATGTTCTCATAGTCATCATTGTCACCGACGTCCCACTGGGTCATTATTGTCACCGATGTCCCACTGGGTGTGAGTTTTCCTTGCCCTTATGTGGGCCTACCGAGGATATCGTGGTGGTTTGTGCAGCCCTTTGAGACACTAGTGATTTAGGGCTATATAAGTAAACATTGATTGATTGATTGATTGATTGAAGAATGTCCCATTCATTTCAATTGGAATTTCCCCCAAAGTTGGGAATTTTGGGAAAATGTTTTTGAAAATGGTAAACAACTTGAATGGTCTGAATGAGTTGAAATGGTTGGTGTTGGAATTTTGCAAATCAGTCAACATATGTTGAAGGAGTAACTTGTTGAATTGAGAAATGGTATTATGGATTTCCTGGAATTTCTGGAAAACCGAGAATTTTTTCCAGTTCAAAAAAACAACTTTGTTTTTTGTCCTAATTAAGAGGAATGTTTGGACGGTAGAACGGTTGAAATGTTTTGAACATTGTGGAAGGAGTAGGCGCCAGAAAAAAGGCTGGAAGTAGGGCTCTGTAAAAATGCTGCAATTCTTTTGAACTTGGAAAAGGGTAGTTCAGATTTCCAAAATGGGGAAATGTGTTGGAGATGGAATGGTTTGAATTGGTTGAAAGAAATGTGGAAATGGTGGAAGTTTAAAAAATGGCCAATTCATTTTGAATGGGAAAAATGTCCTGGAAAACCTGGAATTCTGGGAATTTTTGGAATTTGTCAAGAGAAAGCCCTGAACAGTTTGAAGTTGAAGGGAAAGGTAGAGCGTGCCAAAATCTGGAGAAGAAGAAGTTGAATAATAATTTGGAGCATTCAATCATTAAACATATACATTTGGGTGTAGAAAACCATATGTGTGAATGCTTAGGAGCATTCACACAATTCAATGAAATATTTTTGAAAAAGTGGCAAATATACTTGGACATGAATGCAACAGGAAGACACTTGAGCGGGAAGAACTGTAAGGGGGAGCACAAACGAGGGAGACATCATATCACATATTCCATTAGGACACACCACACTGAATAAGACATTGCACCTTATAAGTAAACACCCAACAGGATACAATCATTTGTTGTGGGAACTGCAGTAGAGAAAGGAGAAAACTAAGATAGGTAGTTAGAAGAATGGATAGAAGGAGCTTACTCTCAAGGGGATGTTCAGCAGCAACCAAAACATTTTAGTGACGTTTATAGAAGAGATGGCTTTATGGAATAGAGTTCGGTATGGGAAGGGAGAATTGAATGGCAGCAAAGGTCATTCAATATTTTAATCATGCCACCAGCTTATGGATCTACTTGTTATTTATCTACATCTTATCTATCTACGTGTTATTTAACTACATCTTATCTATCTACATGTTATTTATCTACATCTTATCTATCTACGTGTTATTTAACTACATCTTATCTATCTACGTGTTATTTAACTACATCTTATCTATCTACGTGTTATTTAACTACATCTTATCTATCTACATGTTATTTATCTACATCTTATCTATCTACGTGTTATTTAACTACATCTTATCTATCTACATGTTATTTATCTACATCTTATCTATCTACGTGTTTTTTAACTACATCTTATCTATCCACGTGTTATTTAACTACATCTTATCCATCTACATGATATTTATCTACATCTTATCTATCTACGTGTTATTTAACTACATCTTATCTATCTACATGTTATGTATCTACATCTTATGTATCTACATGTTATTTATCTACATCTTATGTATCTACATGTTATTTATCTACATCTTATCTATCTACATGTTATTTATCTACATCTTATGTATCTACATGTTATTTAACTACATCTTATCCATCTACATGTTATGTATCTACATCTTATGTATCTACATGTTATTTATTTACATTTTATCTATCTACATGTTATGTATCTCCATCTTATGTATCTACATGTTATTTATCTACATCTTATCCATCTACATGTTATGTATCTACATGTTATTTATCTACATCTTATCTATCTACGTGTTATTTAACTACATCTTATCTATCTACGTGTTATTTAACTACATCTTATCTATCTACATGTTATTTATCTACATCGTATGTATCTACATGTTATTTATCTACATCTTATCTATCTACATGTTATGTATCTCCATCTTATGTATCTACATGATATTTATCTACATCTTATCTATCTACGTGTTATTTAACTACATCTTATCTATCTACATGTTATGTATCTACATCTTATGTATCTACATGTTATTTATCTACATCTTATGTATCTACATGTTATTTATCTACATCTTATCTATCTACATGTTATTTATCTACATCTTATGTATCTACATGTTATTTAACTACATCTTATCCATCTACATGTTATGTATCTACATCTTATGTATCTACATGTTATTTATTTACATTTTATCTATCTACATGTTATGTATCTCCATCTTATGTATCTACATGTTATTTATCTACATCTTATCCATCTACATGTTATGTATCTACATGTTATTTATCTACATCTTATCTATCTACGTGTTATTTAACTACATCTTATCTATCTACGTGTTATGTATCTACATCTTATGTATCTACATGTTATTTATCTACATCTTATGTATCTACATGTTATGTATCTACATCTTATGTATCTACATCTTATGTATCTACATCTTATGTATCTACATCTTATGTATCGACATGTTATTTAACTACATCTTATCTATCTACATGTTATGTATCTACATCTTATGTATCTACATGTTATGTATCTACATGTTATTTATGTACATGTTATGTATCTCCATGTTATTTATGTACATGTTATGTATCTCCATGTTATTTATGTACATGTTATGTATCTCCATGTTATTTATGTACATGTTATGTATCTCCATGTTATTTATGTACATGTTATGTATCTCCATGTCAAATGTCTCCATGTGCACAGCAGGGGAACTCGCTAACTTTATTAGCCGTCGGTCCGACTGCTTGTCACTTAATTGTTTAGCTACAATTGAATTGATTGATTGATTGATTGATGCAAGATTGTATTACTTTGATCATGCCACATTTTAGCGGAGCAAAGCAGCTTTTTGCCTTCGGTGTGTCGTGAAGTTTGTGAATGTAAACAAATGCCATGGGTGGATCTACACCTAACATCCACTGTAATGATATCAGGTAAAAGAGCGTATCTAGTCGACACTACTATGATTACATCAATATCTATGAGCAATACGAAATCTTCTTTCATTTAAAAAAGAAAATCATATGTTTATAAAGTGAGTAAATATGTCCCTGGAGACATGAGGACATTGAGTATGACCAATGTACGATCCTGTAACTACTTGGTATCGGATCGGTACCTAAATGTGTGGTATCATCCAAAACTCATGTCAAGTATGGAAGAAGAGAAGAATAAGTGATTATTAAATTTTAACATAAGTGTAGATAGAACATGTTAAAACAGAAAGTAAGCAGATATTAACAGTACATTAATTAACAAGTAGATTAATAATTCATTTTTACAGTTTGTCCCTCTTAATGTAGCCAAATGAAAGTGTATAAAGTACACAATATGTTACTGCATATGTCAGCAGACTAATTAGGAGTCTTTGTTTGTTGACTTACTACTAAAAGACAAGTTGTCTAGTATGTTCAACATTTTATTGAAGGACACACTTGCAATAATAAACATATGTTTCATGTACACTATCATTTTTTTGTTACAATAAAGACAATAATGCCATTTTTTGTTGTCACCTTTATTTAGAAAAGTACCGGTAGCAAAATATTAGTTGTGGGACAACACTACTTCATTTTGTACTTCTCACAGCCTCTTTATTAACCAGTAGAATTGTCTTTCTTGACTTCTCCACACCGTTTCTCCTTGTGTGCTCTGTGTGTGTGTGTGTGTGTGTGTGTGTGTGCGCCTGCTAACACACCCAACATGCTGCCGGCTCTGCACTGCAGCATGCGGATGAAAAAACAACAGCAGTATTTTTATCAGCACCCGTATATTGTACAACTTTATTATTGCATATCACCCATAATGTATTTTCTAATGAGCTTTGTTTTCCTGTGCAATGACGTTGCAACGCTATGATGCGCATGCAATGACGTTGCAACGCTATGATGCGCATGCAATGACGTTGCAACGCTACGATGCGCATGCATTGACGTTGCAACGCTACCATGAGCATGCAATGACGTTGCAACGCTGCGATGCGCATGCAATGCCGTTGCAACGCTACAGTGCGCATGCAATGACGTTGCAACGCTACGATGTGCATGCAATGACGTCGCAACGCTACGATGCGCATGCAATGCCGTTGCAACGCTACAGTGCGCATGCAATGACGTTGCAACGCTACGATGCGCATGCAATGACCTTGCAACGCTACGATGCACATGCAATGACGTTGCAACGCTGCCACGCGCATGCATTGACGTTGCAACGCTACCATGAGCATGCAATGACGTTGCAACGCTACGATGCGCATGCAATGACGTCGCAACGCTACGGTGCGCATGCATTGACGTCGCAACGCTGCGATGCCCATGCAATGACGTCGCAACGCTACAGTGCGCATGCAATGACGTTGCAACAGTGCGCATGCAATGACGTTGCAACGCTACGATGCGCATGCAATGACGTCGCAACGCTGCGATGCGCATGCAATGACGTTGCAACGCTACGATACGCATGCAATGACGTCGCAACGCTACGATGCGCATGCAATGACGTTGCAACGCTGCCATGCGCATGCATTGACGTTGCAACGCTACCATGAGCATGCAATGACGTTGCAACGCTGCGATGCGCATGCAATGCCGTTGCAACGCTACAGCGCGCATGCAATGACGTTGCAACGCTACGATGCGCATGCAATGACGTCGCAACGCTACGATGCGCATGCAATGACGTCGCAACGCTACAGTGCGCATGCATTGACGTCGCAACGCTGCGATGCCCATGCAATGACGTCGCAACGCTACAGTGCACATGCAATGACGTTGCAACAGTGCGCATGCAATGACGTTGCAACGCTACGATGCGCATGCAATGACGTCGCAACGCTGCGATGCCCATGCAATGACGTTGCAACGCTACGATACGCATGCAATGACGTCGCAACGCTACGATGCGCATGCAATGACGTTGCAACGCTGCTATGCGCATGCATTGACGTTGCAACGCTACCATGAGCATGCAATGACGTTGCAGCGCTGCGATGCGCATGCAATGCCGTTGCAACGCTACAGTGCGCATGCAATGACGTTGCAACGCTACGATGCGCATGCAATGACGTCGCAACGCTACGATGCGCATGCAATGACGTCGCAACGCTACGGTGCGCATGCATTGACGTCGCAACGCTGCGATGCCCATGCAATGACGTCGCAACGCTACAGTGCGCATGCAATGACGTTGCAACAGTGCGCATGCAATGACGTTGCAACGCTACGATGCGCATGCAATGACGTCGCAACGCTGCGATGCCCATGCAATGACGTTGCAACGCTACGATACGCATGCAATGACGTCGCAACGCTACGATGCGCATGCAATGACGTTGCAACGCTGCCATGCGCATGCATTGACGTTGCAACGCTACCATGAGCATGCAATGACGTTGCAACGCTGCGATGCGCATGCAATGCCGTTGCAACGCTACAGTGCGCATGCAATGACGTTGCAACGCTACGATGCGCATGCAATGACGTCGCAACGCTACGATGCGCATGCAATGACGTCGCAACGCTACAGTGCGCATGCATTGACGTCGCAACGCTGCGATGCCCATGCAATGACGTCGCAACGCTACAGTGCACATGCAATGACGTTGCAACAGTGCGCATGCAATGACGTTGCAACGCTACGATGCGCATGCAATGACGTCGCAACGCTGCGATGCCCATGCAATGACGTTGCAACGCTACGATACGCATGCAATGACGTCGCAACGCTACGATGCGCATGCAATGACGTTGCAACGCTGCCATGCGCATGCATTGACGTTGCAACGCTACCATGAGCATGCAATGACGTTGCAGCGCTGCGATGCGCATGCAATGCCGTTGCAACGCTACAGTGCGCATGCAATGACGTTGCAACGCTACGATGCGCATGCAATGACGTCGCAACGCTACGATGCGCATGCAATGACGTCGCAACGCTACGGTGCGCATGCATTGACGTCGCAACGCTGCGATGCCCATGCAATGACGTCGCAACGCTACAGTGCGCATGCAATGACGTTGCAACAGTGCGCATGCAATGACGTTGCAACAGTGCGCATGCAATGACGTTGCAACGCTACGATGCGCATGCAATGACGTCGCAACGCTACGGTGCGCATGCATTGACGTCGCAACGCTGCGATGCCCATGCAATGACGTCGCAACGCTACGATGCGCATGCAATGACGTCGCAACGCTACGATGCGCATGCAATGACGTCGCAACGCTACGATGCGCATGCAATGCCGTTGCAACGCGCATGTTTCCAGCAGCCAGTGGATACATGCGAGGGTAATAGATCTGCAAACATCTCCTCCACTTTGCTCTCTTCTCATGCTAATTGGCGTGTTATTGTGCGGCGATACGATTACACCAGCGCCGATCCTTCCACACCAAACCTCGGGTGTTTTCCATGGCGCCGACGCCGTAATGTCGTCAAGCGGAACGCGGGCAGAGATGTTGGTGTTCAATGAAAAGAGAATGCCCCTCGGGAGCAGAAAAGTGCCATTGTGGGGCATACGGGCCGATGTCCTTTACACCCGTGAGCGCCTGATTGGACGATGACACGGACATTATCCAGCCTAATCTTGCAGTAAATGAATGAGCGTTCCAATTACCCACAATCCCCCTGAGCTGCTGTGCAGTCCTAAGCGGCGCCATCGGGAAGGGAAGGCTACAAAGCATATGCCATCAGAGCATCTCTGACCTTGGTGAGGAAGAGCCTGATCAAATATTCATTTTTCTCTTCTTTTGCATGAAGTGGGCCGAAAGGTATGAATGTATTAGCGTGTGGCGTCCTGCAGCCAAGGGCAGTGTGCATTTTCAAAGTAACCA
>NC_084612.1:79529512-79547012 GCF_033978795.1 Nerophis ophidion | reverse complement strand
AGACATGGATGACAGAGTCTGGTGTGGATGAACTTGACTGGCCTGCACAGAGTCCTGACCTGAACCCCATAGAACATCTTTGGGATAAATTAGAACGGAGACTGAGAGCCAGGCCTTCTCCACCAACATCAGTGTGTGACCTCACCAATGTGCTTTTGGAAGAATGATGGAAAAATGCTATAAACACACACAGCAACCTTGTGGACAGCCTTCCCAGAAGAGTTGAAGCTGTAATAGCTGCAAAAGGTCATATTTAACCCTATGGATTCAACTTCATTTGTGAGTCAAGGCAGGTGGCCAAATACTTTTGTATTTTTAAGTGCAAAAAATAGTGCAGAACATTCATTGCTTCGAGTAAATATAGAAATAAGAAAAAACTTTTAGTTGAGTGTCTTTAAAGTGACAATGTAAACATCCAGTGTAAAAAGTGTAAACAAAAAAATCATATTTAACTTTTACTTGTCCTCTGCAATGGACCTTTCTATATCAGTTTGGAAAATGCTGTTTCTCTGAAACGTTAACTGACAATTGAGCAGAATGGAAGCTAATATTCTTCACGGTGGCAGAGGGGTTAGTGCATCTGCCTCACAATACGAAGTTCCTGCAGTCCTGGGTTCAAATCCAGGCTCGGGATCTTTCTGTGTGGAGTTTGCATGTTCTCCCCGTGAATGCGTGGGTTCCCTCCGGGTACTCCGGCTTCCTCCCACTTCCAAAGACATGCACCTGGGGATAGGTTGATTGGCAACACTAAATGGTCCCTAGTGTGTGAATGTGAGTGTGAATGTTGTCTGTCTATCTGTGTTGGCCCTGCGATGAGGTGGCGACTTGTCCAGGGTGTACCCCGCCTTCCGCCCGATTGTAGCTGAGATAGGCGCCAGCGCCCCCCGCGACCCCGAAAGGGAATAAGCGGTAGAAAATGGATGGATGGATGGAAGCTAATATGATACTGAGCAGTCATCAAACTGCAGCCTTGGACACACACACACACACATACAAACACACACACGCACGCACGCACGCATGCACGCACGCACACACACACACAGACACACACACACACACATACACACACACACACACACACACACGCGCACGCACACACACACACAGACACACGCACACACACACACAAGGTCACAGCAGCGGACTGGCAAAATGTGTGCAATGTATGCAGACACACACACGCCCGCGGAGAGAACACACAGTCAAATAAATGCGCGCACACACATTCGCTGGCGCAGATTAGCAGTGGCGGCTCTTCGTCAAGGGAATTTGTCCATTGACTTCCTTCAGAAAAACAGTTTTACTACTTACGTATAAAATACTACACGGTCTAGCTCCATCCTATCTTGCCGATTGTATTGTACCATATGTCCCGGCAAGAAATCTGCGTTCAAAGGACTCCGGCTTATTAGTGATCCCCAAAGCCCAAAAAAAGTCTGCGGGCTGTAGAGCTTTTTCATTTCGGGCTCCAGTACTCTGGAATGCCCTCCCGGTAACAGTTCGAGATGCTACCTCAGTAGAAGCATTTAAGTCTCACCTTAAAACTCATTTGTATGCTCTAGCCTTTAAATAGACTCCCTTTTTAGACCAGTTGATCTGCCGTTTCTTTTCTTTTTCTTCTATGTCCCACTCTCCTTGGTGGAGGGAGTCCGGTCCGATCCGGTGGCCATGTACTGCTCGCCTGTGTATGTATCCTCTTGGAATGGTTTCCTGCTGGCTCCGCTGTGAACGGGACTCTCGCTGCTGTGTTGGATCCGCTCTGGACTGGACTCTCGCGACTGTGTTGGATCCATTATGGATTGATCTTTCACAGTATCATGTTCTCATAGTCATCATTGTCACCGACGTCCCACTGGGTGTGAGTTTTCCTTGCCCTTATGTGGGCCTACCGAGGATGTCGTAGTGGTTTGTGCAGCCCTTTGAGACACTAGTGATTTAGGGCTATATAAGTAAACATTGATTGATTGATTGAAATGTTCCATCACTGAAGAGGCAAGACTTATGTGCTATGATGAATTTGTAATGTACGTGAGGGCCAAAGACATCTTTTGCTCAACAAAGACAAGGTAGGCAGCTCAGCTACCAGCTTCTCTCTCACTTCACGGACAAACTCTCTCACAAACTATCTGACTTCACTAACAAACGAAGACAATGTAGGCAGCTCGGCTCAGCTCAGCTCAGTTATCTAGCAGGCTCTCTCTCACTTCACAAAGAAACTGTGACAAAACTATATGACTTGACAAACAAACAAAGAAAGACAGGGTAGGCTCAGTTATCTAGCAGGCTCTCTCTCACTTGGCATCACTGAAGCTGGCTGCAAATAAGAGCCGTCTGGCAGTTTTTCCGTTAGAGAGACTGGCAAATAATGGACAGCGGGAACTTTGCCAGTCGGCCTGACTGGACGAGAGAAGGAAGAGGACGGGAAAAAGACAATTTGGAAGGTTTGCTCGGGGTGTCTCAGACCTTGGATGTCAAGTCTGTCAAAACAGTCTGGACTTCCAGGAGGGAACTTTGCGGCCCGTGGTCGCTAGCAGCCCTGATGCGGGGAGTGATGGCTTAGCTCCTTTGTTTTAATTTCAAAATGATTCCCCCCCGAGGAACAAAGAAAATACAGTAGTTCGATGGTAAAAAACCTTTATTAACTCTCAAAGAGCTGCCGTGACTTCTACCCGGAAGTGAAAAGTAGTGGTGGTCGACCAAGCCAAGATGGCTGTGCTAACCATCCAATTACAAAAGAGGCTTAAATCTTCCTGCAAAAAGCAGATACAAGCGAAAAATCCAACGATGCAATGGATTAGATCTATACTTGATCAAAAAAAGATTTGTGAAGTGTTATTAAGGATTATGTTATCGCGATGCCACCTCAGTAGAAGCATTTAAGTCTCACCTTAAAACTCATTTGTATACTCTAGCCTTTAAATAGACTCCCTTTTTAGACCAGTTGATCTGCCGGTTCTTTTCTTTTTCTTCTATGTCCCACTCTCCCGTGTGGAGGGGGTCCGGTCCGATCCGGTGGCCATGTACTGCTCGCCTGTGTATCGGCTGGGGACATCTCTGCGCTGCTGGTCCGCCTCCGCTTGGGATGGTTTCCTGCTGGCTCCGCTGTGAACGGGACTCTGTGTCTTGGATCCTCTTTGGACTGGACTCTCGCGACTGTGTTGTATCCATTGTGGATTGAACTTTCACAGTATCATGTTAGACCCGCTCGACATCCATTGCTTTACTCCTCTCTAAGGTTCTCATAGTCATCATTGTCACCGACGTCCCACTGGGTCATTATTGTCACCAATGTCCCACTGGGTGTGAGTTTTCCTTGCCCTTATGTGGGCCTACCGAGGATGTTGTGGTGGTCTGTGCAGCCCTTTGAGACACTAGTGATTTTGATTGATTGATTATTTGTTGTTCCCAGACATATGAACTATTGTGTGCTCCAGACATCATTCTACAGGACAAAACAGATGAAAGCTGTAAAAGCATGGAGCTCTACAACTTCTTTGTGTGTGTTTGGGTCAAGGACATTGTTATCAACACTCTCCTGGATAAATATGTATCGTTTTCTGAGGGTAAGGTTGTATTTCATGATTTAAAGGGGAACATGATCACAATTTCAAAAGGGTTAAAACCAATAAAAATCAGTTCCCAGTGGCTTGTTTTATTTTTGGAAGTTTTTTTTCAAAATTTTACCCGTCCCGGAATATCCCTAAAAAAAAAGCCTTTAAAGTGCCTTATTTTCGCTATCTTCAAAGCCACTGTCCATGTTCCTGTGACGTCATACAGTGCTGCCAATGTAAACAAACAATGGCGAATAGCACAGCAAGATATAGCGACATTAGCTCGGATTCAGACTCGGATTTCAGCGGCTTAAGCGATTCAACAGATTACGCATGTATTGAAACGAATGGTTGGAGTATGGAGGCAGATAGCGAAAACGAAATTGAAGAAGAAACTGAAGCTATTGAGCGAATAGTTATTGATGCTATTCGGCCATAGCAATAGCATCGCCGGTAAAATGTGCGGAACAAACGATCAGGACTTGCGCATCTTGTGACACTGGAGCAACTTAAATCCGTTGATTGGTAAGTGTTTGTTTCGCATTAAATGTGGGTATCTAGTTTCAAATGTACATACAGCTAGCCTAAATAGCATGTTAGCATCGATTAGCTGGCAGTCACGCCGCGACCAAATATGTCTGATTAGCCCATAAGTCAACAACATCAACAAAACTCACCTTTGTGATTTTGTTGACTTAATGGTTGCAAATGCATCTGCAGGTTATCCATACATCTCTGTGCCATGTCTGTCATCGCCGGTAAAATGTGGAGACACTCTGGCACATTCAATGGGGGTCTGGCGGCAGATTTCTTGCCACTTTGGCATCTTGGGGCCAGCGGTGCAACTTGAATCCCTCCCTGTTAGTGTTGTTACACCCTCCGACAACACACCGACGAGGCATGATGTCTCCAAGGTTCCAGAAAATAGTCGAGAAAAAATGGGAAATAACAGAGCTGAGACCCGGTGTTTGTAATGTGTTTGAGAAAATGAAAATGGCGGCTTTATTACCTCGAGGACGTCACGTTCTGACCTCATCGCTCCAAGAGCGATAAACAGAAAGGCTTTTAATTCGCCAAAATTCAGCCATTTAGAGTTTGGAATCCGGTTAAAAAAAATATATGGTCTTTTTTCTGCAACATCAAGTTATATATTGACGCTTACATAGGTCTGCTGATAATGTTCCCCTTTAACTTCACGTCTACAGCCAGGGTTGTTGTTGTTGTTGTTGTTGAATGTGCCATTTACCAGTTGTGTTTTTATCAAAATATAACTGTAGTTGTCAACATTGTGTATGTGCTGAAAGATTCATTCACGCTTATGATGACACTTATGATGACACTTTTGATGACACTTTTGATGACACTTATGATGACGCTTATGATGACACTTATGATGACACTTATGATGACACTTATGATGACGCTTATGATGACACTTATGATGACGCTTATGATGACACTTATGATGACACTTATGATGACACTTATGATGACGCTTATGATGACGCTTATAATGACACTTATGATGACGCTTTTGATGACACTTATGATGACGCTTATGATGACACTTATGATGACACTTTTGATGACACTTATGATGACGCTTATGATGACACTTATGATGACGCTTATGATGACACTTATGATGACGCTTATGATGACACTTATGATGACGCTTATGATGACACTTATGATGACACTTATGATGACACTTATGATGACGCTTATGATGACGCTTATGATGACACTTATGATGACACTTATGATGACACTTATGATGACGCTTATGATGACACTTATGATGACGCTTATGATGACACTTATGATGACACTTATGATGACGCTTATGATGACGCTTATGATGACGCTTATGATGACGCTTATGATGACACTTATGATGACACTTTTGATGACACTTTTGATGACACTTATGATGACGCTTATGATGACACTTATGATGACACTTATGATGACGCTTATGATGACGCTTATGATGACACTTATGATGACGCTTATGATGACACTTATGATGACACTTATGATGACACTTATGATGACGCTTATGATGACGCTTATAATGACACTTATGATGACGCTTTTGATGACACTTATGATGACGCTTATGATGACACTTATGATGACACTTATGATGACACTTATGATGACACTTATGATGACGCTTATGATGACACTTATGATGACACTTATGATGACACTTATGATGACACTTATGATGACACTTATGATGACCCTTATGATGACGCTTATGATGACACTTATGATGACACTTATGATGACCCTTATGATGACGCGTGTGCGTGACGTCACAGACTGTAGAGGACATATTAGCCAGCACCATTTGCGACTACAAGTCGTCTCTTTTCATCGCACAATTACACAGTATTCTGGACATCTGTGTTGCTGAATCTTTTGTAATTTGTTCAATTAATAATGGAGACGTCAAAGTAGAAAGACAGAGTTGAGAAGCTTTAGCCTTTAGCCACACAAACACACGCTGTTTCCTTGTTTAAAATTCCGGGAGGTGAAGCTTTACTATGGATCAGAGCACGGTCAAGAGGACATGGATCCCGACCACATGTCAACCGGCAGGTTTCGCTGAGAAAATTGTGGTAAAAAGTTGCTTCTTACCGGAGATCAGCTGAGCTTGTGCCGTCCATGCAGCTGCCGTCGACTTCTCTCAGAGACTGGCGTCAAGACGCCCGTGGACACACCCCTCCGACTATCAGGTACTATTTAATCTCACTAAAACACCAGCAACACAATAGAAAGATGAGGGATTTCCCAGAATTATCCTAGTAAATGTTTCTAAAAACATCTGAATCCATCCCAATACAATCGCCTTGTTTTTTCAAAGTTATGTATTTTTGTATTTTTTTTCTAGTCCTTCGCTATCAATATCATCATCCATGATGATGATATTGATGATGACAATCTTTCATCCTCGCTCAAATTAATGGGGAAATTGTTATTTTCTCGGTCCGAATAGCTCTTGCTGCTGGAGACTCCCATTATAAACAATGTGAGGACGTGAGGAGCCCTCACACTTGTGATGTCATCGTCTGCGACTTCCGGTACATTCAGGGCTTTTCGGTCAGCACCAAAGGTTGCCAACTTTATCGTGGATGTTCTCTACTAAATCCTTTCAGCAAAACTATGGCTATATCGCAAAATGATCAAGTTTGACACATAGAATGGAGCTGCTATCCCCGTTCGAATAAGAACATGTCATTCAGTAGGCCTTTAAGAATTTTTTAAAAGCAAAACTTTTTTTTAATGAATTCATTTTCAAAAAGACATTTATCTGGCAATTTCTGTGCTTACTTAATGAGAATGATGGTAACATCCCCCCAGGATTTAGTTCAGGATTGTATTTGGTGGGCTAGGGAAAAAAAGAGGAGCAGAGACTCCCTGCAGATCTGACCACGTTCTTTCACACGCCGATGCATGTCCTCGCCGGCAGGAGGAGGACCTTTCATTCACATCAACAGGCTTTACTGCTCCTTTCAAAGCCAAAAGTGTTTTGGCTTTGGTCCATGTCCGAAGATGACAGTTGGTATGCAGGATGAATCTTCCCGAGAGTACGTCTTCTTCAGTTCCTGTGTACTGTGACGTGGTCAGCAGTGATTGGTGTGCAGGATGAATCTTCCCGAGAGTACGTCTTCTTCAGTTCCTGTGTACTGTGACGTGGTCAGCAGTGATTGGTATGCAGGATGAATCTTCCCGAGAGTACGTCTTCTTCAGTTCCTGCGTACTGTGACGTGGTCAGCAGTGATTGGTGTGCAGGATGAATCTTCCCGAGAGTACGTCTTCTTCAGTTCCTGTGTACTGTGACGTGGTCAGCAGTGATTGGTGTGCAGGATGAATCTTTCCGAGAGTACGTCTTCTTCAGTTCCTGCGTACTGTGACGTGGTCAGCAGTGATTGGTGTGCAGGATGAATCTTCCCGAGAGTACGTCTTCTTCAGTTCCTGCGTACTGTGACGTGGTCAGCAGTGATTGGTGTGCAGAATGAATCTTCCCGAGAGTACGTCTTCTTCAGTTCCTGCGTACTGTGACGTGGTCAGCAGTGATTGGTGTGCAGGATGAATCTTCCCGAGAGTACGTCTTCTTCAGTTCCTGCGTACTGTGACGTGGTCAGCAGTGATTGGTGTGCAGGATGAATCTTCCCGAGAGTACGTCTTCTTCAGTTCCTGTGTACTGTGACGTGGTCAGCAGTGATTGGTATGCAGGATGAATCTTCCCGAGAGTACGTCTTCTTCAGTTCCTTAGGTCTACTTCACTACTGTGATTATGGTGGTACTTAATGAATACTTAGGTCTACTACACTACTGTATTTAATGTTGTCATGATGGTGGTACTTAATGAATACTTAGGTCTACTACACTACTGTATTTAATGTTGTCATCATGGTGGTTCTTAATGAATACTTAGGTGAATAACACTACTGTATTTAATGTTGTCATTATTGTGGTACTTAATGAATACTTAGGTCTACTACACTACTGTATTTAATGTTGTCATTATTGTGGTACTTAATGAATACTTAGGTCTACTACACTACTGTGATTATGGTGGTACTTGGTACGTTTGCATTGATTTTGATAGGAATGTTAATTCAGAGTGATTTAAAAAAAAAGTCGAATAAAATCCAATATGGCTTTTTTGCTTTGTGAGTCCCAAGGTTTTGGATTATGTAAGAAGGTAAAATTGCATAAGTGAGCTGGAATGAATGTGGAGAAAAGGGATGGGGGTTCAGGTTGTCGTCTATAGACCGGCTTGGGGACTCATTTGCCTAATCTTGGGAACTAGACTGGAAGCCGTGTATAATGAAGACTAAGACTTGTCCGGCCGGGGATGCAAGCTGGACCGAGGACTGGGGGGGAGGAGGGGTGTCTTTCAGAATTTTTCTTTCTGAAAGACACCACGCTATTAATCGGACAAAGAGGGCAAGCGAAACGTTTATGAAGGGGGAGTGGGATGTCGCCTGTGGAATGGTCAAGCATTTTTTTTTTCTCTTTTCACGTGTTTTCACATTTTGACTGCTTTGTCTGAGTGAAGAATGAAAAGATGAGGAAACGGTGAGAGAATGAACAGAATTGAGACATGCTTTCAAGTTCTTCCCGAGGGTCCTCTCGGAAACTTGTTGTTTGAGAAGCAGGGAATTCATCTTTGGAGAGAATTAGTGTTTGAATTAGATGCTCAAGATCTATTCGGAGCGTCTGTTCTAAGTCGTTAAGAGAATGGCTCTCGTCGGATGTAAAGTGAATATATTCCCAATTTCTGTAAAACCTTTTTTAACTGCAGAAATACAAGGACTTTTTCCATGCTCTAAGTTAGTCTGATTTCTATATCATTTTCTTTTTGATCTGGTCTCACAACTACAATTCCAGGATCTGTTCTTATGCTTTTGTCTTTATCTTTGCATGATTGCTGGTGTAAGCCCGGGAATTGGAATAAGGAGCGCCATAGAGACAGTAAGGCAGAGGAACAATCATTAACTAGCCTAAAGGAATTGCGTGTGAATGTTCCAATGCTGAATTTGAACTGAAATCCTGGAATTTATTTGAGAAATGTTGAAGTAGCGCACACCATTCCTGAACAGGCTGAATAGCTGGAACAGTTTGAATCCGATGAAACATGTGGAACTTTGAAATGCGTTTGTTACGCCTCGCCTCGATTACTGTAACGTATTATTTTCGGGTCTCCCCATGTTTAGCATTAAAAGATTACAGTTGGTACAAAATGCGGCTGCTAGACTTTTGACAAGAACAAGAAAGTTTGATCACATTACGCCTGTACTGTATATACCTTTATATACATATATACATACATACATACCTGTACTGGCTCACCTGCACTGGCTTCCTGTGCACTTAAGATGTGACTTTAAAGTTTTACTACTTACGTATAAAATACTACACGGTGTAGCTCCATCCTATCTTGCCGATTGTATTGTACCATATGTCCCGGCAAGAAATCTGCGTTCAAAGGACTCCGGCTTATTAGTGATCCCCAAAGCCCAAAAAAAGTCTGCGGGCTGTAGAGCTTTTTCATTTCGGGCTCCAGTACTCTGGAATGCCCTCCCGGTAACAGTTCGAGATGCCACCTCAGTAGAAGCATTTAAGTCTCACCTTAAAACTCATTTGTATGCTCTAGCCTTTAAATAGACTCCCTTTTTAGACCAGTTGATCTGCCGTTTCTTTTCTTTTTCTTCTATGTCTCACTCTCCTTTGTGGAGGGAGTCCGGTCCGATCAGGTGGCCATGTACTGCTCGCCTGTGTATCGGCTGGGGACATCTCTGCGCTGCTGATCAGCCTCCTCTTGGGATGGTTTCCTGCTGGCTCCGCTGTGAACGGGACTCTCGCTGCTGTGTTGGATCCGCTTTGGACTGGACTCTCGCGACTGTGTTGGATCCATTATGGATTGATCTTTCACAGTATCATGTTCTCATAGTCATCATTGTCACCGACGTCCCACTGGGTCATTATTGTCACCGATGTCCCACTGGGTGTGAGTTTTCCTTGCCCTTATGTGGGCCTACCGAGGATATCGTGGTGGTTTGTGCAGCCCTTTGAGACACTAGTGATTTAGGGCTATATAAGTAAACATTGATTGATTGATTGATTGATTGAAGAATGTCCCATTCATTTCAATTGGAATTTCCCCCAAAGTTGGGAATTTTGGGAAAATGTTTTTGAAAATGGTAAACAACTTGAATGGTCTGAATGAGTTGAAATGGTTGGTGTTGGAATTTTGCAAATCAGTCAACATATGTTGAAGGAGTAACTTGTTGAATTGAGAAATGGTATTATGGATTTCCTGGAATTTCTGGAAAACCGAGAATTTTTTCCAGTTCAAAAAAACAACTTTGTTTTTTGTCCTAATTAAGAGGAATGTTTGGACGGTAGAACGGTTGAAATGTTTTGAACATTGTGGAAGGAGTAGGCGCCAGAAAAAAGGCTGGAAGTAGGGCTCTGGAAAACCACACGTTCTGTAAAATGCTGGAATTCTTTTGAACTTGGAAAAGGGTAGTTCAGATTTCCAAAATGGTGAAATGTGTTGGAGATGGAATGGTTTGAATTGGTTGAAAGAAATGTGGAAATGGTGGAAGTTTAAAAAATGGCCAATTCATTTTGAATGGGAAAAATGTCCTGGAAAACCTGGAATTCTGGGAATTTTTGGAATTTGTCAAGAGAAAGCCCTGAACAGTTTGAAGTTGAAGGGAAAGGTAGAGCGTGCCAAAATCTGGAGAAGAAGAAGTTGAATAATAATTTGGAGCATTCAATCATTAAACATATACATTTGGGTGTAGAAAACCATATGTGTGAATGCTTAGGAGCAGTCACACAATTCAATGAAATATTTTTGAAAAAGTGGCAAATATACTTGGACATGAGTGCAACAGGAAGACACTTGAGCGGGAAGAACTGTAAGGGGGAGCACAAACGAGGGAGACATCATATCACATATTCCATTAGGACACACCACACTGAATAAGACATTGCACCTTATAAGTAAACACCCAACAGGATACAATCATTTGTTGTGGGAACTGCAGTAGAGAAAGGAGAAAACCAAGATAGGTAGTTAGAAGAATGGATAGAAGGAGCTTACTCTCAAGGAGATGTTCAGCAGCAACCAAAACATTTTAGTGACGTTTATAGAAGAGATGGCTTTATGGAATAGAGTTCGGTATGGGAAGGGAGAATTGAATGGCAGCAAAGGTCATTCAATATTTTAATCATGCCACCAGCTTATGGATCTACTTGTTATTTATCTACATCTTATCTATCTACATGTTATTTATCTACATCTTATCTATCTACATGTTATTTAACTACATCTTATGTATCTACATGTTATTTATCTACATCTTATCTATCCACGTGTTATTTAACTACATCTTATCTATCTACGTGTTATTTAACTACATCTTATCTATCTACATGTTATGTATCTACATCTTATGTATCTACATGTTATTTATCTACATCTTATGTATCTACATGTTATTTATCTACATCTTATCCATCTACATGTTATTTAACTACATCTTATGTATCTACATGTTATTTATTTACATTTTATCTATCTACATGTTATGTATCTCCATCTTATGTATCTACATGTTATTTATCTACATCTTATCCATCTACATGTTATGTATCTACGTGTTATTTAACTACATCTTATCTATCTACATGTTATGTATCTACATCTTATGTATCTACATGTTATTTATCTACATCTTATGTATCTACATGTTATTTATTTACATTTTATCCATCTACATGTTATGTATCTCCATCTTATGTATCTACATGTTATTTATCTACATCTTATCCATCTACATGTTATGTATCTACATGTTATTTATCTACATCTTATCTATCTACATGTTATTTATCTACATCTTATCTATCTACGTGTTATTTAACTACATCTTATCTATCTACATGTTATTTATCTACATCTTATCCATCCACGTGTTATTTAACTACATCTTATCCATCTACATGTTATTTATCTACATCTTATCTATCTACGTGTTATTTAACTACATCTTATCTATCTACATGTTATGTATCTACATCTTATGTATCTACATGTTATTTATCTACATCTTATGTATCTACATGTTATTTATCTACATCTTATGTATCTACATGTTATTTATTTACATTTTATCTATCTACATGTTATGTATCTCCATCTTATGTATCTACATGTTATTTATCTACATCTTATCCATCTACATGTTATGTATCTACATGTTATTTATCTACATCTTATCTATCTACGTGTTATTTAACTACATCTTATCTATCTACGTGTTATTTAACTACATCTTATCTATCTACATGTTATTTATCTACATCGTATGTATCTACATGTTATTTATCTACATCTTATCTATCTACATGTTATGTATCTCCATCTTATGTATCTACATGTTATTTAACTACATCTTATCCATCTACATGTTATGTATCTACATCTTATGTATCTACATGTTATTTATCTACATCTTATGTATCTACATGTTATGTATCTACATCTTATGTATCTACATGTTATTTAACTACATCTTATCCATCTACATGTTATGTATCTACATCTTATGTATCTACATGTTATTTATCTACATCTTATGTATCTACATGTTATGTATCTACATCTTATGTATCGACATGTTATTTATCTACATCTTATGTATCTACATGTTATGTATCTACATCTTATGTATCTACATGTTATGTATCTCCATGTTATTTATGTACATGTTATGTATCTCCATGTTATTTATGTACATGTTATGTATCTCCATGTTATTTATGTACATGTTATGTATCTCCATGTTATTTATGTACATGTTATGTATCTCCATGTCAAATGTCTCCATGTGCACAGCAGGGGAACTCGCTAACTTTATTAGCCGTCGGTCTGACTGCTTGTCACTTAATTGTTTAGCTACAATTGAATTGATTGATTGATTGATTGATTGATGCAAGATTGTATTACTTTGATCATGCCACATTTTAGCGGAGCAAAGCAGCTTTTTGCCTTCGGTGTGTCGTGAAGTTTGTGAATGTAAACAAATGCCATGGGTGGATCTACACCTAACATCCACTGTAATGATATCAGGTAAAAGAGCGTATCTAGTCGACACTACTATGATTACATCAATATCTATGAGCAATACGAAATCTTCTTTCATTTAAAAAAGAAAATCATATGTTTATAAAGTGAGTAAATATGTCCCTGGAGACATGAGGACATTGAGTATGACCAATGTACGATCCTGTAACTACTTGGTATCGGATCGGTACCTAAATGTGTGGTATCATCCAAAACTCATGTCAAGTATGGAAGAAGAGAAGAATAAGTGATTATTAAATTTTAACATAAGTGTAGATAGAACATGTTAAAACAGAAAGTAAGCAGATATTAACAGTACATTAATTAACAAGTAGATTAATAATCCATTTTTACAGTTTGTCCCTCTTAATGTAGACAAATGAAAGTGTATAAAGTACACAATATGTTACTGCATATGTCAGCAGACTAATTAGGAGTCTTTGTTTGTTGACTTACTACTAAAAGACAAGTTGTCTAGTATGTTCAACATTTTATTGAAGGACACACTTGCAATAATAAACATATGTTTCATGTACACTATCATTTTTTTGTTACAATAAAGACAATAATGCCATTTTTTGTTGTCACCTTTATTTAGAAAAGTACCGGTAGCAAAATATTAGTTGTGGGACAACACTACTTCATTTTGTACTTCTCACAGCCTCTTTATTAACCAGTAGAATTGTCTTTCTTGACTTCTCCACACCGTTTCTCCTTGTGTGCTCTGTGTGTGTGTGTGTGTGTGTGTGTGTGTGTGTGTGTGTGTGTGTGTGTGCGCGTGCTAACACACCCAACATGCTGCCGGCTCTGCACTGCAGCATGCGGATGAAAAAACAACAGCAGTATTTTTATCAGCACCCGTATATTGTACAACTTTATTATTGCATATCACCCATAATGTATTTTCTAATGAGCTTTGTTTTCCTGTGCAATGACGTTGCAACGCTACGATGCGCATGCAATGACGTTGCAACGCTACGATGCGCATGCAATGACGTTGCAACGCTGCGATGCGCATGCAATGCCGTTGCAACGCTACAGTGCGCATGCAATGACGTTGCAACGCTACAGTGCGCATGCAATGACGTTGCAACGCTACGATGCGCATGCAATGACGTTGCAACGCTACGATGCGCATGCAATGACGTCGCAACGCTGCGATGCCAATGCAATGCCGTTGCAACGCTACGATACACATGCAATGCCGTTGCAACGCTACAGTGCGCATGCAATGACGTTGCAACGCTACGATGCGCATGCAATGACGTTGCAACGCTACGATGCGCATGCAATGACGTTGCAACGCTACGATGCGCATGCAATGACGTTGCAACGCTACGATGCGCATGCAATGACGTTGCAACGCTACGATGCGCATGCAATGACGTTGCAACGCTATGATGCGCATGCAATGACGTTGCAACGCTACGATGCGCATGCAATGACGTTGCAACGCTGCGATGCGCATGCAATGTCGTTGCAACGCTACAGTGCGCATGCAATGACGTTGCAACGCTACGATGCACATGCAATGACGTTGCAACGCTACGATGCGCATGCAATGACGTCGCAACGCTGCGATGCCCATGCAATGCCGTTGCAACGCTACGATGCGCATGCAATGACGTTGCAACGCTACGATGCGCATGCAATGACGTTGCAACGCTACGATGCGCATGCAATGACGTTGCAACGCTATGATGCGCATGCAATGACGTTGCAACGCTACGATGCGCATGCAATGACGTTGCAACGCTGCGATGCGCATGCAATGCCGTTGCAACGCTACAGTGCGCATGCAATGACGTTGCAACGCTACGATGCGCATGCAATGACGTTGCAACGCTACGATGCGCATGCAATGACGTCGCAACGCTACGGTGCGCATGCAATGACGTCGCAACGCTGCGATGCCCATGCAATGACGTTGCAACGCTACGATACGCATGCAATGACGTCGCAACGCTACGATGCGCATGCAATGACGTTGCAACGCTGCCATGCGCATGCATTGACGTTGCAAACGCTACCATGAGCATGCAATGACGTTGCAAACGCTGCGATGCGCATGCAATGCCGTTGCAACGCTACAGTGCGCATGCAATGACGTTGCAACGCTACGATGCGCATGCAATGACGTCGCAACGCTACGATGCGCATGCAATGACGTCGCAACGCTACGGTGCGCATGCAATGACGTCGCAACGCTGCGATGCCCATGCAATGACGTTGCAACGCTACGATACGCATGCAATGACGTCGCAACGCTACGATGCGCATGCAATGACGTTGCAACGCTGCCATGCGCATGCATTGACGTTGCAACGCTACCATGAGCATGCAATGACGTTGCAACGCTGCGATGCGCATGCAATGCCGTTGCAACGCTACAGTGCGCATGCAATGACGTTGCAACGCTACGATGCGCATGCAATGACGTTGCAACGCTACGATGCGCATTGCAATGACGTCGCAGCGCTACGGTGCGCATGCATTGACGTCGCAACGCTGCGATGCCCATGTAATGACGTCGCAACGCTACAGTGCGCATGCAATGACGTTGCAACAGTGCGCATGCAATGACGTTGCAACGCTACGATGCGCATTGCAATGACGTCGCAAACGCTGCGATGCCCATGCAATGACGTTGCAACGCTACGATACGCATGCAATGACGTCGCAACGCTACGATTCGCATGCAATGACGTTGCAACGCTGCCATGCGCATGCATTGACGTTGCAACGCTACCATGAGCATGCAATGACGTTGCAACGCTGCGATGCGCATGCAATGCCGTTGCAACGCTACAGTGCGCATGCAATGACGTTGCAACGCTACGATGCGCATGCAATGACGTCGCAACGCTACGATGCGCATGCAATGATGTCGCAACGCTACGGTGCGCATGCATTGACGTCGCAACGCTGCGATGCCCATGCAATGACGTCGCAACGCTACAGTGCGCATGCAATGACGTTGCAACAGTGCGCATGCAATGACGTTGCAACGCTACGATGCGCATGCAATGACGTTGCAAACGCTACGATGCGCATGCAATGACGTCGCAACGCTACGGTGCGCATGCATTGACGTCGCAACGCTGCGATGCCCATGCAATGACGTTGCAACGCTACGATGCTCATGCAATGACGTCGCAAACGCTACGATGCGCATGCAATGACGTCGCAACGCTACGTTGCGCATTGCAATGACGTTGCAACGCTACGGTGCGCATGCATTGACGTCGCAACGCTGCGATGCCCATGCAATGACGTCGCAACGCTACGATGCGCATGCAATGACGTTGCAACGCTACGATGCGCATGCAATGACGTCGCAACGCTACGGTGCGCATGCAATGACGTCGCAAACGCTGCGATGCCCATGCAATGACGTTGCAACGCTACGATACGCATGCAATGACGTCGCAACGCTACGATGCGCATGCAATGACGTTGCAAACGCTGCCATGCGCATGCATTGACGTTGCAACGCTACCATGAGCATGCAATGACGTTGCAACGCTGCGATGCGCATGCAATGCCGTTGCAACGCTACAGTGCGCATGCAATGACGTTGCAAACGCTACGATGCGCATGCAATGACGTCGCAACGCTACGATGCGCATGCAATGACGTCGCAACGCTACGGTGCGCATGCAATGACGTCGCAACGCTGCGATGCCCATGCAATGACGTTGCAACGCTACGATACGCATGCAATGACGTCGCAACGCTACGATGCGCATGCAATGACGTTGCAACGCTGCCATGCGCATGCATTGACGTTGCAACGCTACCATGAGCATGCAATGACGTTGCAACGCTGCGATGCGCATGCAATGCCGTTGCAACGCTACAGTGCGCATGCAATGACGTTGCAACGCTACGATGCGCATGCAATGACGTCGCAACGCTACGATGCGCATGCAATGACGTCGCAGCGCTACGGTGCGCATGCATTGACGTCGCAACGCTGCGATGCCCATGTAATGACGTCGCAACGCTACAGTGCGCATGCAATGACGTTGCAACAGTGCGCATGCAATGACGTTGCAACGCTACGATGCGCATGCAATGACGTCGCAACGCTGCGATGCCCATGCAATGACGTTGCAACGCTACGATACGCATGCAATGACGTCGCAACGCTACGATTCGCATGCAATGACGTTGCAACGCTGCCATGCGCATGCATTGACGTTGCAACGCTACCATGAGCATGCAATGACGTTGCAACGCTGCGATGCGCATGCAATGCCGTTGCAACGCTACAGTGCGCATGCAA